>NC_139351.1:73431385-73616385 GCF_055883805.1 Amblyomma maculatum
TCGATATGGAAAAGGCATATGATACTACATGGAGGTTTGGCATCCTCCGTGACCTAGTAGATTTAGGCATACGTGGTAGGGTGTTAAACTGTCTGAAGGATTTTTTGTCGAATCGCTCATTTCGTGTGCACTTGGGCTTAATCTTTTCAAAGAAATTTGTACAGGAGAATGGCGTACCACAGGGATGCGTCCTAAGCACAACTTTCTTTATAATAAAAATTAATCCCATAAGCACAGTTATCCCGAAATCCATAATGTATTCAGTTTATGTTGATGATCTACAGATTGCATACACATCCTCTAACGTATCTACATGTGAGAGAAAGATGCAGTTGACCATAAATAAACTAGCAGCATGGGCAGACACAAACGGATTTCAGTTTTCTCCTCAAAAAATAGTGGCTGTTCTATTCTCTCTCAAACGAGCCTTACAGACAGATCCTACGCCACACCTGAACAAAACGAAATTACCAATAAAAAACGAACACAAATTTCTAGGCGTAACTTTTGACAAAAAACTCACTTTTTTTTAATCAAATAAATGTCCTGAAGAAAAGGGCTTCCAAATCTCTAAACATACTAAACGTTCTTTCTTGTAAACACTTGGGCGCTGACAGGACATGCCTTAAACACATTTACAAATCTGTTATACGCTCCTCCTTAGACTATGGCTGCATAGTGTATGGGTCAGCTAGACCATCATATCTAAAAAAACTAGACCTGGTACATAACTCAGGACTTCGACTCTCATGTGGAGCACACCGAACTTCTCCTATATACACTCTGCTTGCGGAAACACATGAACCTCCTCTTAAAATCAGAAGAACTTCACTTAAATGTGCCTATATATTTAAAATCAGATCTCTGCCAAAGCATAACCGCTATTCCCTAGTAACTAAATGCCCTTCTAGAACACTATTCACCAACTAACCCAATGCTGTGAGACCACTGCTCCTAAGATTTGAGCAAATGTGTCAAGAGGTTGAGCTACCGGATTGTTTACTTAGTATTGCCAAAAGACCTAACCCTCTGCTTCCTTGGTACCGAGTCCCTGCCGTTTGCGACCTCTCTCTTACACAGTTCCAAAAAGCAATAACCCCACAAGAGCACATATTACAAGAATTCATTCAGCTGAAGGAAAAATACAGTAGCTTCACGGACTATTACAGGATGGCTCGAGAACAGATCATTATGTCGGAAGCGCAGTTGTTCAATGCGAATGGGAGCAAATAATAAGACTTTCACAGTGCGCGTCCATTTTTACTGCTGAATGTTATGCTCTTTCTGTTTCCATAAAGAAAATATTAAAAGAACACCTCAGGAGAAGTATTTACACGGGTAGGTTCCTTAAGTATAGTCACAGCCCTTCACCCAAGAAACGCAGTTATACCACTACTGGAAAACATCATATACAGCATAGCTACACTTACAGATGAAGGACGAAGCATAAAAGTTTGCTGGATCCCCAGTAATGTAGGTATCCAAGGCAATGAAAAAGCAGATATGCGCGCTGCCAAAGCTCGAGACAAGAAAGTAAAAGAAGTGCAGATACCATCTCAAGACTGCATGAAATTAATACAAAGTAAACTGATGCAAAAATGAGAGTCCACTTGGAACACTGAAAGAAATAACAAAATACACCTCATAAAGCCTGTGATAGAAGAGTGGAAGTCGAGTGCCCACCTTGAACGTTCCAAAGAAGTGGCTCTATGCCGTCTTCGCATGGGGCATTCACATTTAACACACAGCTTCATTTTAACAAAACAGGATATGCCCTTGCGTGATTCATGAGGACACGAGCTACCAGTCACCCACATTTTACTCTCGTGCGGACACCTTGAACAACTAAGAAAAAAACATCTTACGCGGTTTTACAAAGAAAACATTCATGTTCATCCAGCGTTGCTTTTAGGTGAAAATGCGCTCTTTGATATGTCCTGGTTTTCCGGTTTCTAAAGAAGCAAATGTTCTAAACAGAATGTAAGCATAAATTACCTAAATGCAGCACTCTTAACCTTTACGTTGGCGCGTGATAGCCTAAGTTGCTTATGTGCCACTACACCTAACACAACACACACACAACCATAGTTCTGCATAAAGAAAGTAACAAAATTTTCATAAAGAAAGGTGTTAGACATGGAGACACAATCTCCCCAGTACTATTCACAGCTTGCTCAGAGGAAGTATTCGGAGACTTGGAATGGGAGCAGTTAGCGATAAGGGCAGATGGAGTAATCAGTACTTCAGTAATCAGCGATTAGCTGATGACATTGCTTTGCTAAGTAACTTGGGAGATAGACTGCCAATAATGATAGATGACCTAGACAGGAAACGTAGAAAGGTAGGCTTGAAAATCAGTATACAGAAGACTAGGGTAATGTTCAACAGCCTCGGGAAGGAACAGCAGTTTACGTTAGGTAGCGAAGCACTGGAAGCAGTTGGCGAATATGTCTACTTAGGACAGGCAGTAACCGCAGATCCGGACCATCTAAAGGAAATAATAAGAAGAATAAGATTAGGATGGAGCGCATTTGGCAAGCACTCCAATATTATGACTAGCAGCTTACCGGTATCGCTCAAGAGGAAAGTATACAACAGTTGCACCTTACCTGTACTCACGTATGGGGCTGAAACGTGGAGGCTAACAAAAATGGTTCTACTTAAGTTGAGGGCGACGCAGAAGGCTACGAAGTGCAATATGGTAGATGTAATGTTAAGGGATAGGAAGCGTGCAGAGTGTGTCAGAGAAATAACTCAAGTTACTGACATCCTAGTTGAAATCAAGAAGAAGAAATGAAATGGGCAGGAGATGTAGTGCGAAGAGAGGATAACGGATGGTCGCTTGAGTAATAAACTGGATTCCAAGGGAACGAAAGCGTAGCAGGGGGCGGCAGAAAGTTAGGTGGGCGGATCAAGTTAAGAAGTTCGCAGGGGTCAAGTGGATGCAGCTAGCAAAGAACCGCGTTAAATAGAGAAATATGGGAGAGGCCTTCGCCCTGCAGTGGGTATAGTCAAGCTGATAATGATGATGTTTCAAATCCCTCGCAAGCCAAACATTTATGTTTAAATTTGATACTCTGCAGAAAGGCATAAACGCAAGCCATGGCATTCTATGCTTTCTCCGAGGCCGAATACCTACGGAAATTTCAACTTTAACGACAGTTCACCACAGACTGCTTCGTGTGAAGTCATAGCCGATTTTACATGTGAAGCATGGGCAACTATCTCCACCCCCTATCTACTCATCTTCCTGGCTCTTTAGGCATACAAACCTTCTCCCCCTGATTTTTTTTTTTTTGCACTGTGTCCATTCTGCTCGTGCTACTAATAATTTTCTTACAGATAACGATACTTTAGGGTTTCTTTCCCAACATCTTTTGTGATCACGTAAATTTCTTGCCCCCTACTCTCCTACTCTTCACCACCTGTTGGAAGTGACAATAACGGGCTTTCATCGACCGCTCGGACTCGCAGGCTGCCTTGTTGTCGCAAACGCACACACACACACACACACACACACACACACACACACACACACACACACACACACACACACACACACACACACACACACACACACACACACACACACACACACACACACACACACACACACACACACACACACACACACACACACACACACACACACACACACACACACACACACACACACACACACACACACACACACACACACACACACACACACACACACACACACACACACACACACACACACACACACACACACACACACACACACACACACACACACACACACACACACACACACACACACACACACACACACACACACACACACACACACACACACACACACACACACACACACACACACACACACACACACACACACACACACACACACACACACACACACGCGGGCGTACGAACACACACACACACACACCCCGCCGGGGTGGCGCAGTGGTTACGACGCTCGACTACTGTTCCCAAGGAGCGGGATCGAATCCCGGCCTCGGCGGCAGCTTTTCGGTGGAGGCGAAAAGCAAGGCGTCCGTGTGCTGTGCGATGTCAGTGCACGTTAAAGAACCCCAGGTGGTAGAAATTTCCGGAGTCCTCCACTACGGCGTCTCTCATAGCCTGAGTTGCTTTGGGACGTTAAACCCCACAAACCAACCAACCAACACACACACACACGCACGCACTGTCACCAGTTAATAATTAGTAGGGGTTATTAACAATGCGCCCTTAACGGTGCGCACACTCACAGACACACTTAGAGTGAGTGGGGGTAGCTGTTCCGATCGCAAACGAGGTGCCATCGACATGCGTGGCGAGCTGAGCCGGAACTCAACTACCTTGTAGTGACAGACGGGGGTGGCCATTTGGTGCCCAACTTTCGCCGGTTCAAGCTAGAGTAAGGGTCGGAGTCAGAAGTAACAAACAAAGCACAATTTATGCACAGCAAGAGACGATACAAAGGAATACACAAGAACACTTGAAATGCACAGACGAGAGGTTCACAGAATATAAACGCTAAGCAAGCAACTACAGAGGTATTCAATAACACAGATCAAACACGAGAGAGTCACATAAACAAACACCAAATTGTTCACCGAGCACTGTTGCAGTCCGACGCCTCGAGAGTCATGATGTGGTCGCCATACAAGACGAGCGCAGCTCCCTCCTAGGCCCTTGGGCTTGCCAGCGGCGGGTGATCCCCGGGAGTCCAGCGGAAGCACTAGCGAACACGTCGCAAACACTGGCTGACTGACTGACAACGCAAGCAGCTCGGTCTCTATAAATAGGACGCGCCGCGTCTGTCAACACGCGCCAAAGCTAGCGGGCACACACACTTAGCTTCGCTGGTTAAAGCGCTCCCTTTTCCTCCCGTCGAGCTGCGCGTCGTCGTTGGCTAGGACCCGCAGAAAATTCTGGAGATCTCTGGCGTATTCCAAACTGATGAATCACCGTCATCGCCGGTTGATGAGAAAGCGGGTGAGTCGACGCATACAAAGCTACGCGCTCTCTCGCGCGGGGAAGGAGGCTTTTCTTGAACTTTGTGGAAGTCTCCATGCGGCGACGCGCGGGCCTCGCGCTGCGTCGGCTTAGTAAAAATGTACGCCGATTTCGTGTGTGTGTGTGTGTGTGTGTGTGTGTGTGTGTGTATTGCGACAAGACATAGTTGACTCCTTAAAATATTCAGTATATAAAGCGAAGTGTGTGCTTCATAAAGAAAACATGTCCGTCCTCTATAAAGATACATGTGTGATTGTGTGTGTGTGTGTGTGTGTGTGTGTGTGTGTGTGCGCGTATTATATTCTATGAATGTTTATTCTCATCCCTCCTCTCCGACACTCTCTGCTGCAGCACGCCGCCAGTTTCTTTAGCACCTTGCTAAGCCGCAATAGCGGCTCAGGAGAAACGTATCGGGGCTAAGATAAGAGCCTGCCGAAATCCTCCTTCCCCCCTGTCTTTACGTCGAAAGGGGTGCACGGTGAATGTTGCAGGTAATGCACATTTAGGAGACGGCTTAAAGGGCAAGGACAGTGATCGGAGCAGGTGGGCATGCTTACGGTCAGAGGTGATCCCCCCTTGAACTCTTCCTGCTTGCAGCACCGCTCTGCCGATGAAGACTGAGTACTGAACTCTTCCATAAACAGGCAACACTAAGTGGTGAGCGGTGTTTATATTTATTACGGCCACCGCTGCGATCTGAGACAGCGGAGGCGGGTTTGGTTTTGAGAAGAGTGCTCGCAGCTCCGTAGAAACTCGCACAGTAAGTCTCTCTCTCTCTCTCTCTATATATATATATATATATATATATATATATATATATATATATATATATATATTGTACTGTGATATTCAGCTCTTCAGCCATCGACATGCACCAGTGCGTTGTGCGACGAAGACAAAGAAGAAGTACGCTGGGCTCGCCGTTGCAAGGTCCTCTCCTCACAGCTCTCCATCTGAGCGTCAATAAACGCAATATTACAATTGGCGGAGGTGCCGGAAACGATCGCATCCAAACTGGAACTGCGAAGGCGTACACTGCCTTCTACGACCGCCATGCAAGACGAGTCCACTTCGACGCTGCCGGCCGTTCCACCCACGATCATCTGTTCTGGCGTCGTGCGCCAGCGTGACCCTTGCCTCTTCAGTGGCACGGCCGATCAAGATGTCGACTACTGGCTGTCATCGTATGAAAGAGTAAGCAGCTACAAGTGGGATGACTCATACAAGCTCAGTAACGTCATATTCTATCTGACGGACGTGGCGAACCTCTGGTTTCGCAACCATGAGGCTGACCTGTCATCTTGGTCGGAATTTAAAAAGAATTTCGCGGATGTGTTCGGCCGCCCGGCAGTGCGTAAGCTTCGTGCCGAACAACGTTTACACAATCGTGTTCAGCGCACTGATGAGACCTTTACCAGCTACATAGAAGACATCGTTGATCTCTGCAAACGAGTCGACCCGGCCATGCCGGAAGCGAACGAAATCCGCTACATCCTCGAGGGCATTACTTAGGACGCCTTCCAGATGGTGGTTGCGACAGATCCCACCAGCGTTAGTGAAATCGTGAAGCTTTGCCATAGCTACGACGAGCTCCGCAAGCGGCGCGCTTCTAGGCGCCGCTCCAGTGTGTGCGACGAAGGCGTATCCGCATTAGCCCTGGGTGGTTCGCCAACTTCTGAAGGGAGCCCGCTAAATCAACAGATCAAAGATGTTATTCGTGAAGAGGTCGCACGTCAACTCTCACTCCTTTTCCATTTTCAAGACTCGGGCCGCCTCGTTCCTGAACTGGCTGCACCTTTGGCCCCTACTATACGCCGTGTCGTGCAAGAACACGTCGCTGATGTCTTGCCGTCCAACCCCGTGCTGCCGCCTGTGACGGCACCTCTCACGTATGCCCAAGTAACGGCTAGGCCACCACCTTCGTCCACGCCTGGCTCCTATGTGCAGGTCCCTGCCTACCGTTCACCGCCGCATGCTGAGCCTTCGTTTCAAGCCCCACCCTCAAGGTTCCGCCCACATCCTATGAAACCTTGGCGTACTACGGACAACCTTCCGATTTGCTATGCCTGCGGTCGGCCGGGCCATGTTGCACGCCTTTGTCGCCAGCGCCTCCAACCTTCATAGCCTGACATTCGACTTTACCCGTACGATACCGACTCACGCTCGCAAATGATTCCGCCCGGTTCTCAATTTGTCTCATAAGATCGCCAAACCTATGCCACTCGTCGATCACATTCTCCTCGGCGCCGATCGCTTTCTCCAATGCTGCGACGTCCTACCAGCACCGTTGAGGGAAACTAACAGTTGCAGTTCCGGGGACAAGAACTGTGCTTGTTTCGAATTCCTCAAGTCCTCCGTGTCGTCCCGCTGATGTTATCAAAGTTTCTGTAGAAGGCGCCACAGTTCTCGCTCTCGTCGATACCGGTGGTATCGACGAGAGCGTTTCCGTCGACGGAGAGCCGTCACCGTCATCAGTGAAGCGCTCTGCCGTCGATTTCACAAAGTGACCACTCCGATTTCCGACTTTTCGCTCCGCACCGCCTCATCACAGCACATTCACCCCTCCGCATCTTGCACAGCCCGTGTGCTCATTCAAGACATCTTGTACCCCATCGAGTTTATTGTTCTGCCGAACTGCTTGCATGATATCATCCTCGGATACTATTTTCAATCGACTCATCAGGCCGTTATTAACTGTGCTCGTGCGCAAATTGCCTTTGCCCCCCTGCCCCCCTCTGTGATGCCCCCATCTGTGATACCCCTCCCCGCACTGCAAAACTTCTCGTCGCCTATGACACCGACATTCCTCCGTTTTCTGCTGCCCTCGTACTACTGTCTTGTCAGTGCGTAACTCCTTTGACTGCGATTTTTACACCTTCCGAAGCCGCCTCCCTTCATCCCTGCCTACTTTTTCGATTCGCAGTTCTTGAAATTTAAGACGGCAAGAGTGCACTTTACGCCTCGAACCCATTTTCTTGCCCAGCAGTCCTGCTCCGTGGCGAATGCATTTGACGTCTTGAAGAGCTTGATCCCGGTCATATCACCACTCTTGCTGACTCAACCCCCTCCTTCGACATTAGTCTGTGGTCTTGCGATGTTGCGACCGCTTCAGCGCCCTCCAACGTTTTCCAACATGCTATTGATGCTGATCTTCCACTTGCGCAACGTGATCAACTTGTCGCCCTCTTGCAGAACTTCGCTTCTTCTTTCGACCTTCCTCAAACTGACTTGGGCCGCACGTCTGTCGTAGAGCACACCATCGACACCGG
Organism: Amblyomma maculatum; assembly: GCF_055883805.1. Lineage (NCBI taxonomy): Eukaryota > Metazoa > Arthropoda > Arachnida > Ixodida > Ixodidae > Amblyomma > Amblyomma maculatum. The sequence continues at coordinate 73,439,662 of NC_139351.1, forward strand.
TAAAACCGCACCTTTGCGCTAGCGCCCCTATCGCGTGTCGGCTTCGGAGCGCCAAGTAATTGCTGATCATGTGAACGACATGCTCCGTCGTGGTGTCATTCGGCCATCCCACAGTCCCTGGGCGTCTGCAGTTGTGTTGGTACCTAAGAAAGATGGCTCCTTCCGGTTTTGTGTCGACTACCGCCGGCTCAACAAGATCACGCGCAAAGACGTCTATCCTCTGCCACGCATCGATGAAGCACTGGACTGCTTGCAGGGCGCCGAGTTTTTCTCCTCGTTGGATTTACGATCTGGCTACTGGCAGGTGCCAATGGATGACGCTGACCGCTCTAAAACTGCCTTCATCACACCAGATGGATTATATTAATTCAACGTCATGCCCTTTGGGCTTTTCAACGCCCCGGCCACATTTGAACGCCTCATGGACACTGTGCTTCGTGGATTCAAGTGACGAACCTGTCTTTCTTATATCGATGATATCGTAGTCTTTTCCACAGATTTTCAATCCCACCTGCTCCGACTGAGGGACGTTCTCACTTGTCTCGCTACCGCCGGCCTCCAACTGAATCTGAAGAAGTGCCGCTTTGCTGCTCGCCGACTATTCTAGGTCATGTCGTTTCTAAGGATGGCATTCTTCCCGATCCCACCAAACGTCGTGCAGTTGCCGAATTCCCACACCCAAAATCACTGAAGCAGCTACGAAGTTTCATCGGCCTGTGCTCCTACTTTCGCCGCTTCATCTTATATTTCGCCTCTGTTATTGCTCCTCTCATCCAGCTCCTCTCCGGCAGCTCCGACCTCTCCGCATGGACACCTGCTTGTGATGACGCCTTCAACACTTTACGCCGTCTTTTGGTTTCGCCTCCCATCCTCCGCCACTTCAACCCGAATGCGCCAATTGAGATTCACACTGACGCTAGCGGTATTGGGATAGGCGCCGTTCTCACCCAACGCAAACCTGGTATCCGAGACTATGTGGTGGCGTAAGCAAGCCGCACCTTGACCAAGGCAGAGCCCAATTATTCTGTTACGGAAAGAGAATGCTTGGCTATTATTTGGGCCATCGGCAAATTCTGTCCGTATATCTATGGCCGACCATTTTATGTGGTCACTGATCATCACGCTCTGTGCTGGCTGGCCTCCCTCAAGGACCCGTCCGGCTGCCTTGCTCGCTGGGTCTTCGCCTCCAAGAGTATGACATTCATGTCATATATCGCTCAGGCCTCAAGCATACTGACGCGGACGCTCTTTCGCGCTCACCGCTGCCTCCCTCTTCGTTGTCTGATGAGATCTGCGCCTATGATTTGTCTTCGCTTGCCACTATCGACATGGCCACGGAACAGCGGCGCGACCCGTGGATATCTACACTTCTGGACTTTCTTTCAAGTCACTCTCCAGGTCGTTTGTCTAGGGCGCTTGCCCGCCAAGCTCACCATTTTTCAATTCGTGACGGGCTGCGCTATCGCCGCAATTATCTTAACGACGGAAGGAAGTGGCTTTTACTCATCCCCCGTCATCTCCGCGCCGAAATGTGTGCTGCTTTCCATACTGATCCCCAGTGCGCCCACGGCGGAGTGTTGAAAACCTTCACGCGCTTGCGTCTACGCTTCTTCTGGCGTGGAATGTACCGCTTTGTCCGCCATTTTGTCCGCTCTTGCCAGTCTTGCCAACGCCGAAAAACTCCTCCCAAGTCTCCTGCTTCGTTGCAGCCGTTGCCCTGTCCTGCCCGTCCGTTTGATCGTGTCGGCATAGATCTATACGGTCCCCTTCCTACAACTTCAGCTGGAAACCGATGGATTATCGTGGCAGTGGATCATCTGACCCGCTACACTGAGACATCATCATTGCCCTCTGCTTCCGAACACGACGTGGCTGCCTTTATTCTGAAAAATTTTGTTCTTCGCCATGGTGCCCCTCGCGAAGTGCTCAGTGACCGCGGCCGCGTTTTCTTATCAGACGCTCTTGACGCTCTCCTGAAAGAATGCCGCATCATACACCGCACCGCTACCTTGTACCACCCTCAGACGAATGGACTGACAGAACGTTTCAACCGCAGTCTCGGTGACATCCTGGCTATGTACGTGAACACCGACCATTCCAATTGGGACCAAGTTCTACCGTTGGTTACTTACGCATATAACACCGCGACACAGACCACTACTGGATTCTCACCATTCTTTCTCCTTTACGGGCGCGAGCCACCCTGTACTATGGACACACTTTTTCCCTACCGCCCTGACGTTTCCGAATCTTCCCCGCTATCCGATGCCGTCACGTACGCAGAAGAATGCCGTCAGCTCACCCGCTCTCTCACAACAGAAAATCAGTGGCAACAAAAATACTTCCGTGATACCGGCGAAGTTTCGTCATATCTCCCGAATTCTCTGGTGTGGCTTCCGACATGATCAAAAAGCCCAACTTAGTTTACTTACTCAAATAGGCAACTTAGTTGAAAAGTTCCTTCAATAAAAACAGGCGCAAGTCCTTACATATTGTCCCCGTCAAACAGCCAGAGCAGCCAACGTAGGTCAAAAGGTAGGTTTAGTCACTGGGACGCAAAAGGCTGCCGGGATCTCAAAAGAGGAAGTTGAAGAACACCAAGGTCACTACCATGGCTACGGCCACATAAAACGTCGGATATTGCAGTCCGGCCGCATAATGGCACCACAAGAGTGGATAGGAATGCAGCATTACTCTCCTTCTTTGAAAGGCGCCGGCCTCGGCGCAAACCGTTGGGGAGCCGAGCAACAAGGAACATCGGTAGTGTCGGGTGGTTAGGACTTACAGATACTGAAAGCGGCTAACGAACGTGGGAAGGCTTCATTCTAGCGACGTGTAACACTTCGGATGTCGGTCGTCGAGAGGAACGAACAGTTCTCTGGGGACGAAATTCATAGTTTACTTCACTGAGTTAGAGCACCACCGTATACGGGCCAAATTATCTATGAAGCAGCTTTTCAGACTACCCTCTCATACAGATTTGGCTCCACATCCGAACTTGTTCTCCGGGCTCGTAACGCGCTGTTCTGTGGCGTAGACTATACATGCAATCGTATTTTTCTTGCTGGCACTGGATACGCTGTCGAACAAGTTGGCGGGCGGTCTCGGCATACAGAACGAATTCATCAGCACTCATGGCTGTGGGGTTAACTCTATCAAGAAGCAGCATTGCATCCAGCATAGTCATGGCTTCGTGAACGTGGACTAAACGAAACGGAGTGAAGTGCGTCGTTTCTTGCGGTCCAGTATTATACGTGAAGGTGACACAGGAAAGTTTTGCGTCCCAGTTGCGATGGTCTTCGTCGACGTACATTGAAATCATATCCACGATTGTCTTATTTAGCCATTCGGGGAGTCCATTTGTTTGCGGGTGTTAAGCGGTTGTTCTCCGGTGACTTGTGCCACTGGGTCACATAACCTCCTGTGTGAGCGCCGAGGTGAAAGTCAATCACTTGTCAATTATAACGACTGCGGGTGCACCTCGACGAAGTACAATGCTCTGCATGAAAAAGGTCGCAACTTCTGCAGCTGTTCCAGGGGGAAGAGCTTTTGTTTCACAGTATCGGCAGAGATAGTCCGTGCGACCACAATCTACCGGTCACCGAGCCAGGACTATGGAATCGGGCCGCGTAAATCCACGCCGACTTTATGAAACGGGACTTGTGGTGGATCATTAGATTGTAGTAGTCCGGCCGGCTTAGTCGGCGCGTCCTTCGACGTTGGCACTCCAGGCAAGCTTTGACGTAGCGCTTGACCATTGCAGTGAGCTAGACCAATAATAATATTGGTGCATATGTGCCAACATTCGTAAAAGACCCAGGTGACCAGAAGAAAGGTCGTTGTTTTACGCCTGCAGGGCTTTGTCGTAAAAAGCCTTAGGTACGACGAGAAGTTAAAATGCTTCCATCGGCCCGTAGTTCTTGCAGAGGATACTATCTCGAAAACAGAACGATGACAATCCGCGCGAGAATTGGGGTGGAGTCGAATTATTTTCTTCCAGGTACTTATTGAGAGGCTGTAGTTCAAGGTCGTCGCTTTGCTGTTGAGACACAGTGTCCGTGGATATAGCGCCAAGAGAATAGTCCTCGAACTCAATGCTCTTAAGCTGAAGAGGCGTGTGAGACAAACAGTCTGCATCATCGGGCGTCTTGCCTGATTTATCGACGGCGGTTACATCAAATTCATAAAGTCAAAAGCTCCAGCCTGCTGGCCGCCTTGATAGATCTTGGAGGCTCGTCAACAGAGAGAGTGGTGATCACTCACTACTCGGAAAGGCCAGCCATACAAGCAGGGGCAAAATTGTGTCACTGCTCACAAAATAGCTAGACACTCCTTTTTAGGTAGTGGAGTAGTTCACTTCTGACCTTGACAACGTGCATCGTGCGTATGCAATTACGCGTCCAACACCATTCTGCCATCGTACAAGGACTACTCCAAGGCCAGCGCTACTTGCGTTTGTGTGCAGTTCTATGTTGGCTTCTTCGCCGAAGTGGCCAAGTATAGACGCAGTTTGTAAATGAGCTCGTAGTTCCTCAAAAGACAGTTGTTAATCTTGGCTCCAGCAGAATGGTTCGTTGTGTTTTCTGAGGCGAGTTAGGGACTGAGCTGTCCGCGAGGTACTAAAAAAAATTGCCGGTGGCATATCTTGGTTAAGTTTGGATAGCAGAAGCGAAAAGGTTCTGCGACGCCATGGCTTAGCTTGTGGTTCCTTGGCGTAGTTGGCCCACTACACACACTTTCAAATGAATTATCTGGGAAGCGAGGCTGATCGAAACTCACGAGTAGCATAACCAAGCTCACTCACCCGAATGTCATGGTCCACCTTTCGTGAACGGTTAACCTTATTGTTACATTCAGTGTTCTTCTAAGCAGTAACACGCGCCCGTCTTGCTGCGTCACTCATACGTCTCTTTTTCAACCACTCGGCACGCTGTTCGTCACTTTCCTCGGCCCGCCGCCGACTCTTGTATTCATTCCGCCGTGCAGCAGTGGCTTCGGCCTGATCAGCAGCACCCGACGTCTCGCCTCCTGTCATTCTTCTTCTCTTTGCCGGCATACGATATCACGGTGCCACGCCGACGGCTTGAAAACCTAGCGCAGTGCATCATTCTTCTTCTTCTCCTATGACTTCACGTGGTTTGCGCGTGCGCAGCTGTGGCTTTTTCTGACGACAGAGTAGACGCGAGACTCGTAGTTGACTAGCCTAGTGAAGCATTTCGCTTCAAAACGCCGATGGTAGGTACAAAGACTCAGAAAACGACATACGCTTATCTTTTCGGTTGGGATGGGGTAAACACCGACGGGGGTGACTGTCTTGTTGGGGCGTGGGCTAAAGCCCTTTGCAACCACAACGTGGCCCAGACACTTCAGCTTTTAGAAAGAGAAATGACATTTTTCTGGATTAAGGGACATACCTGCTGAACGAGTGGCTTCCAAAAAGGCGCGCAGGCGTCTCGGTTGTTCCTAGAGTGTATCAGAGAAAATAACGTCACTCAGGCACAACAGGCAGGACTGCCATTTCAGATCAGAAAGCAGTGTCCATCACCCACTGGAATGTCGCAGGAGCCTACTATAGGTCGAAAGGGAGCACTCTGAACTGGTACAAATCTTCGGGGGTATAAAGGCGGTCTTCTCCCGGTCGCGTTCGTCCACCTCTATCTGCCACCATCCACTGCGTAATTCGACCGATCAGAAGTATTGTGCGCGGCGCAGACGGTCTATGGTGTCATCAATGCACGGTCAAGGACAACGTCTTTTTTGGTAGCTTTGTTTAAACACGTAATATACACACAATATATGAAAAGGGGGAATCAGCTGGAGAGGATCAGATAACCACCGATTTGCTGAAGGACGGGGGGGATATCGTGTTAGAAAAGCTGGCCACCCTCTATACGCAGTGCCTGGTGTCATCGACGGTACCGGAGCCATGGAAGAATGCAAACATCCTCCTCATCCATAAGAAAGGGGACTCTAAGGACCTTAAAAATTACAGACTAATCAGCTTACTGTCTGTTACGTATAAGGTATTTACTGAGGTAATCGCTAATAGAATCAGGACAACCTTAGACCGCAATCAAGCAAAGGATCAAGCAGGTTTTCGGAAACGGTACTCTACTATCGATCATATCCATACCATCAATCAGGGGATAGAAAAATGCTCGGAATATAACCAGCCCTTATACATAGCATTCATTGATTACGAAAAAGCATTTGACTCAGTTGAAACCTCGGCGGTGATGCAGGCATTGCGAAATCAGGAGGTAGACGAGCCGTACGTGAAAGTGCTGGAAGATATATATAGTGGCAGTACAGCAACCATACTTCTGCATAAAGAAAGTTACAAAATTCCCATAAAGAAAGGTGTTAGGCAAGGAGAAACAATCTCCCCCCCCCCCCCCCAGAACTATTTCACAGCTTGCTTAGAGGAAGTATACAGAGACTTGGATGGGAGCAGTTAGGGATAAGGGTAGATGGAGAATACCTCAGTAATCTGCGATTTGCTGATGACATTGCCTTGCTAAGCAACTCGGGAGATGAACTGCAAATAATTATTGGTGACCTAGACAGGAAAAGTAGAAAATTAGGCTTGAAAATCAATATACAGAAGACTAAGGTAATGTTCAACAGCCTCGGAAAGCAACAGCAGTTTACATCAGGTAGCGAAGTACTGGAAGTAGTAGGCGAATATGTCTACTTAGGACAGGTAGTAACCGCAGATCCGGACCATGAAGAGGAAATGACAAGAAGAAAACGATTGGGATGGAGCGCATTTGGCAAGCACTCGCAGATTATGACTAGCAGCTTACCGGTATCGCTCAAGAGGAAAGTATACGAAAGTTGCATTTTGCCTGTACTCACCTATGGGGCTGAAACGTGGAGGTTAACCAAGAGAGTTCTACTTAAGTTGATGACAACCCAGAGGGCTATGGAAAGAAAAATGGTAGTGGTAACATTAAGAGATAGAAAGCGTGCAGAGTGGGTCAGAGAAATAACTCAAGTTACCGACATTCTAGTAGAAATTAAGAAGAAGAAATGGACATGGGCAGGACATGTAGTGCGAAGAGAGGATAACCGATGGTCGCTGAGAGTAACAAACTGGATTCCAAGGGAAGGAAAGCGTAGCAGGGGGCGGCAGAAAGTTAGGTGGGCGGATGAGATTAAGAAGTTCGCAGGGGTCAAGTGGATGCAGCTAGCACAGAACCGGGTTAAGTGGAAAAATATGGGAGAGGCCTTCGCCCTGCAGTGGGTATAATCAGGCTGATGATGATGAAGCTGTATATTGAATGATTGTGAATGTATTTTGAATTACCTTATTAACCGGAAACATCTATATATGCCGATTCAGTGGACAAAATTTCATTTCAAAATACTCGTTAAAAAAAATTTACCCCAGTTTGTGTAAAAAAAGGTGGTGGAAAATCTCTTTTTGAGAATAAAGTAAAGGATGATTTCTAAGCACGTTAAAATTTTGCAAAACAACATAAACAGCTCTAAACTGCACGAGACGTATGGTGGCAGCCCTCTTGAGATGCATTCTTGTCTACTTTGATTCGTGTGCACTGCCCCTTGTTTCTAACTATCCCAATTTGATGCGTCAGCTGATTTACATAGAGCCTTCTGCATTCGCTGATGGCATCTATCAATGCAAGCTCTTGACGTGTTGTACCCTGGTTCAATGCCAGCCTTGCTCAGCTTATCTAGGGAGCCTACATTTTCACATTTGAAGTGTGCTACAGCATAAAAAATGGAAATAGAACAGCAGGAATGCTTACATACACCTCCTCGGAAGCCTGCTGCCAATCAGCCCTTTGAAACACTCATTCTCAATTTGTGCTTTGGCATGTAGACACTGAATGGAGCTCGTCTGAATACAAAAGCACTGTACACAGTCTCACCATGTTTAGTACATCGCTGGAAGCTATCCTTTGTGCAAATACTTGTCTTAGCCAAGTGCTTTAACCCGCGTGGACCCGCACAAGCTGTTAGGTCCCGACGAATAAAGGCCATGCCTTCGCTGCTACCAAGTCTTACCGCAGTAAAACAGGCTGGCGAGGTTGGCTAGTTTGATTGCCTAAAGTTTCCAAACGTAACTCTGATCGCAATCTCCTACTATATCTGTGGCCGGTCAATAGGGGCATCGGTTAACTTTCCTTTACCCCCGATTCTTCACACTGCTTCCTTAAGTTTTCTTAGACACCAGAAAATACGCTTTTGGACATCATCAGTGCATTCAATTTCTTGGTGGTGTTATCTTCATACATAACTTTTGCACTGCATTCCTTTTGGCATTACCATCACCGCAGTAGTAACGGATCCAGGCAGAACGAGAGGAAGAAGGTGGCTTACATGGTATGAAAGAACACTTAACAAGGCTAGAGGGGAAGCCTCCTTTTGCAGGTCGGGCCTGCGGCCTGCGGCCTGCGAACTGAGTCTTACCCCCCTATCCTTGTTCAGTGTTCCTTCATACCATAGTAGCCTAACCCCGCCGGGGTGGCGCAGTGGTTACGGCACTCGACTACTGTTCCCAAGGCCGCGGAATGCAATCCCAGCCTCGGCGCCCGCTTTTCGTTGGAGGTGAAAAGCAAGGCGCCCGTGTGCTGTGCGATATAATTGCACGTTAAAGAACCCCAGGTGGTCGAAATTTCTGGAGTCCTCCACTACGGCGTCTCTCATAGCCTGAGTCGCTTTGGGACGTTAAGCCCCACAAACCAACCAACCATCCTATAGTAGTCCAGGCACTTAAAACGTCTTGTTTCTTGCGACCTCTCAAGTATCTTTTACAGGCCAACCGTCTCTATACTGCCGGCACTACCTCTATGGGTTGCCTATCAGAAAGTGTGACATGCCTTCCACTCCTGGAATGAAGCCGTTATTGGGCATAATTACTTTTTTTTTGTTAGCCTTGCATGTGCTCAAAAAAGCCTCGACTACAATAACATTTTCTATTAAAAAAAAATTCTGCGTTCGTTTTCTGCTTTGCCACTGAAATTTCATACTTAGCACCGATTACACCTTGCACCTTGCATAGTGCTTCCACCGATGCCATATTATCGCATCTGGTTGCGATGCGAACAGCGCAGGCAGCCGATCGGGGACGGTTGGTGCGACGTTTAAAATCGCTCTTTTTCCTGATAAGCTTCTTTCGCCAGATAAACAGCGCTGAGGCAGTTGCGATCGGTGGTCGGTATGAATGTGGCGCTCCAGTGGCAAAACAAGAAAACGAACGCCAAAGAAAATAGAAGCAAACTATATCGAAACAGAAATTCGCGCTCTCTCTGATAACGACAGGCAGGTGGCCTCAGTTGGGCCTATCGCCACGCGTTCCGGGGCCCTATTCTCGACAATTCGTCATTTTGTTCAAATTTTTACATACGCGTTTCGTGTGCAGTAGGACGGTGCCAGGTTACGTAAGCACACAATCGTGTTACGCATTCTGAAGAAAAAGAGAAATAAAGTGACAAAAATAAGCGCGCTGTCGTCTGCTACTATATATTGGCGCCAAGTATGAAAAACGACGATGCTCCTGCAGGAACCGTGCCGCTGCGGTGCATTCGGCAATTCGGAAGCCTCGGGTGACAGTGAGGCGTGTGAAGTATGTTGTGGCGTTGCGGTATCAGTGTGTCATGACATACTTGCAGTCGAACATTCGGCATCAGCTACGCACGGAAACGCTGCGCGAGTTTCTACAGAAGAGCAAGAACGGCAACGGAATATTCGCAGTGGTGCAAAATGGAAGCGGAAAGTAGCATTGGTCTTTATAAGCGCCGATGACCTCTCACGTTCACTTATCATTGGCTTTAAAATGCAGGACCTAAACGTTTAAGGACTTGGCCGTAAACAGAAGGAATTGACAGATTTCGCTGCAGCACTGACGAAGAGGCGCCGGCGCAACCGACAATGTCCATGTCTGAGGACAAGGCTCGCAGTCTCAAAGTATCAATTACTGTTAGGTACCGGCTGTACTACCCACCTTTTCCCTCTTCTTTTCTTTGTCTCTGTGTTAAAGAGCGCCCACGAAACCATTATGAGCAACCTATAATTCGCCCAACTTCCCCTTCTGTTGCTCTCTGAAATGCCTCGTCTCTCGCAGATCAACCGCTTGAGTTAGCGGGACGAACCGCATTGCTGTGCTTCGTAACGACAGCGTGGGTCGATTTGAAGTTTGCGCTGAATCTTTTCCTGCACGCGCCTTGCTTCTCTATAGTCTTGGTGGGACTTTGTGCATCTGTATCTATACTCTGCCCTCCGACGAAGTGATAGTAATCCATATTCAAACCCATTCGCAGCACGAAAAAAACAACGACAGGAAGAAAACACACACGACAGGACGAATGCAGCATTCGTCCTGTCGTGTGTGTTTTCTTCCTGTCGTTGTTTTATTCGTGCTGCGAATGGGTTTGAATATGGATCATTACCAACTGGCCCAAACCTCGGTGTTATTGATAGTAATCGCAGTTGTAACTCGATAACGAAATCGGTGCAGTTTGCTACTGGGTTAAATGAACAAGACGCGCTTTCTACGGCCTCCTTAATTTTTTCTTCAATACCTGTGGAGAATCCTTCTGGACAGGCATCCTCCATTCGTGCTTTAAAAACGGTACAATCAATGCGCTGCGTACGTTTGTCTAAGGGGGATGTGGCACGGCCTGCAGTGGTCAATCAATTCGGCATATAATTACTGCCATGAGATTATACACCAGAAACCCACTGAGCGCTGCTGATGAGGACTTCCGAAACGAATATGAAGCCCAAGAAGCAGGCATAAGTTACTCGCAATATAGGTTGGGGTTCCATTATTAAGGCACTGAAGGCCGTGCTCAGAGGCGCAGGACACAAGCGTTCTTTCCTTAAGGTTCATCGTAACGCTTCCCACCTGTGGTTGCCAGGAAAATGTGGCATTGCAGGAAATAACCAGGCGGACGACGCTGCCCGTTCAGCCCACAACGACGGACTTCTAGTCCAAATTCTGTTAACGAGAGCCGACGCAGCGAGCAGGCTTCGCTGTTTAGCTGTGGAGCTGACACAATCAGAGTGGGACACAGGAGAGTTCTCCAACCGTTGCCTCAAGGAATTAGACTCCGGACTGCGCCTGTGCATTCCCCACCACACAACAGGTCGTTAAACAACGTTGCTGTGCCACCTATGGCTTGGCGTTGCATTCACAAACAAATACGCCTTCCTGATCTGGATGGCTGACTGCCCTGCTTGTGAACGATGTGGCCTTGATGAAATGATTGGGCACCTCCTTTGTGATTGTCCTATTTTTGCAACTGAACGACCTACGCTGCGTATTGCATTGGATCGTCTGGACGCTCACCCCTTAACGGAAAGAATGATCTTGGGACAATGGCCACAAAGGTTATCTGCGCTCAAAGCCTACAAGGCACTTCTTCACTTTTTAAGACAGACTAGTCTGATTGACAGGACGGGACCTTCTCACCTCCTCTCCTCTTCTACCCTCCCCCTTTAATCCTCCCTTTCTCTTCCCCAGTGCAGGGTAGCCAACCGGAATTCATTCTTTCTGGTTAACATCCCTGTCTTCCGCCCTCCTTTCCTTTTCCTCCTTTTCAACTTGGTGTAGTGAGCATTGAAGTCGCATTTAGTTATCCACGGGGCTAATTTGACTGCCATCAAAGCACTAAACCGTTCGGCGTCAAAGCGGCTTGATGGCACCAAATACACAGCGACCAGCGTAAATGCGAGGTCCAGGCTCTTCAGAGTCAAGCAAATATACCGATTCTCGTTGCTAGGGGGAACCAATGAAGCACATATCTAAACGATCACGCCGATTGTAAACGATGACCTTGTTTGTTATATTGCGTGTTGGGAATTCAAATGCCTCATAACCGGATATTCACTAAATTTTTGTTAGATTCGTTTCACAAAATACCCGATATAGGGATATAATTTTGTAAACATATTTCCACATATCTGAATTTCTGGTCTGGAGTCAATTGGCATTCTACTGCAAAACAAAAGCTTGATTGGCATTCTTTTTTTTTTAATATATTCGGCGGAGCCATGATGCCTTATACCGGAAAGCGGCCATCAATGACAACGACATTCTTATAGAGGTTTATCCTCACGCTTTTGATCCCTCCCTGTACTAGGCTTTCCAAATATATAGAAATGGCTTGCCTATTCAGGAGGTTAAAATGGTCCGCCGGTTGTCGTGGCACAAACCAAGCTTTATGTACTGGGGTACTTCGCGCCTTAATGACCGTTGATGGGCTTGACGAGGATGACTCTGCTTGTCTGCGAAACTACGCTTGGCCTCACTGTCAACCGGTACGAACACCTCGTCGATCAAGGACTCATCACTTGGCGCCGAGTACACATCAGTGTCCGAGCTTCATGAGTTTTTCGGGTGGTAGAGGCGCTTTCTCTGGGTGGCCGCATCCAGCCCACCAGGTTGCAAAGGAGGCGTAGGAGACACACCTAGCATCGCCGTGACAAAAAGGTAGCGGCGGCTTTGTAATATAGCACAAATTATCAAAAACTACAGAAACTTGAATGCAGCTGTCCGATAAAGAACAACTTCTACGTTTATGCTGTTTATGTATGATATGGTTTGGCAAGTGATATCGAAGAGGAGTGGTACACCAAAAAATTAACCATTTTTGGTACTTGGTATACATTCAGAAACTCAATACATCAGCCTCAAACATGTAGGTGTTCAGAAGCATTAGAGAATAAATATATGGACACTCATGAAACATCTTTCCTGCCACAATATGAAATGTCCTGAGCAACATTTTTATTGGGCTACATTTTCTATAACCTAAATGCAGCGAGTATTCTGCCTTAGACACATACATTGTGAACACAGACTGATGCAACCACATTTGTGCATGATATTTTGTCTAGTTCTGCCTGGCTTTACAAAATGTAAAAAACCCCACTTGAAATGAGTGCATGGTATGAACTTTGGTAGAGATTGAGAATATTCCCATTCTGAGTTCGTTATCTATAAAAATAAGGAATTTCGCTGGTGTCTTCATTGAGAAAATACATTTTTAATATTATGAATACATTAGCCCTGCATGGTTCGTTTTCGTTTCACCCATACACACGGAAGTACATACATGTCATAGCTTCACGGGAATATTGAGCAATACTAACCGCCTGCAGCCAGTGACTTCAAGCGCCCATGCCTATTTGATATTGGATGTAAGGAGTTCAGTATACACTCTTTGAGGATGTAGAGTGACAATTAAAAGAGGAGAAATCTCAAAAATATCTGCATTCATGCAGCGTTTTTGGACTGTGTTTTTTGGCACTCTTACAAACTTGAGCGGGTAAATACCGTGCTGCTTACTATCAGGGCGATGTTAGTTGAAGCTTGTACAGATGTTTAAAAGTGACTGGTTCTTACATTTTTGGCATGGCCTCATGAACCAAAGCCAATTAACAAATGATCAAAATTCTGCCCCTATTTTGTGTCGGCAGCTGCCCGGCCCTAGGTCGGCAAATCTGCTCAAAGACGGCAAATCCGTCTAGCCGAAAGCGCTATGCGTTGATTATGAACGGAAGCGCATTATCTCCAAGTCCAAGTGGCTGAGTGTCAGTTGCTACGAGTTGCAAATTACCCATACACTGTGCGATGTTCACGAGGTTAAGATACCTTCCAGGTCAAAATTATTGCCTCGCTGCAATACAGCGTTCTTCGCAGTCGACGTCGCTCGGGACGTCAAGCTCTTTATACCATGCACACACCGGTTCTTTGAAGTAATTTGGGGTGCTACTGCTGAGGTAGCATTGCCAATAAGTAGAACTGGGGACTAAATATCAATGGGGGTTTTGTGACATCACAGAGCAACTTTGAGTCTTTATACGTCATCTGGAAATAGCATAGCTGGAACGAAAAGAATGCGAAAATATTAAGGAGAATTTGTAGGTGATGTGTTTTTAAAGCACCAGAATCGGCGAGCATGATTATGATTGCTTAGTGTACACGGGATGTCTGAGAATTGTAGAACAAAACTATTGTAAATTTCAGAAATATATTTTTGTGCCTCTGCAGCAGGGCGTTTGAAAGATTGTAATCACTATTAAAGCAAATTTCGCCATTCTATCAATACAATTGAACGAAATATATATTTTTTATTTGAAGTGAAGTCATCAGGTCACACTGCTGTGTGCTCTATATTTCACTGCTAAATGGAAGGTTCTGAATTTACAGCAGAGCTATAGAACTTTAGTGTTAAATGTCGATTTAGGAAAGCCTTTTATAAACATTTAAAATAGATAGGAGTGTTCCGGAAGCAACAATCAAAAATGTTATTTATGACAAATAAGATTAGTACTTTTGCACTCAGGTGCAAGTTGGCTATTTGCAGTCATAAAAGCATAAACTTTATGATGTGTACCATTGTCACTAAGTACAACACAAGATAAGTGTTTAAATTCGCCTGCTTAGGAGGCGGAATGAGAAGTACTTTAGAATATAAGGCAAAATAATTTGAAGGAAATATTCGATACAGTAATGCAATTTTTGGTAATGTATTCTTCGCATATTTTGGGTATACATGCTGATTGACATACTTCACGCGTAATCTGACTGTCGTAATGACCGAAACCTCGGCCTTCCGGGAATATTATTCGTAGTTGCATATGTCTCAGTTCTAATCTCTTCGGTGGTCTAAGCTTGGTCTTCTTGTGTAGAAAGAGTATATTGTACAGATAATTTTTTTCCGGAAAACAAATAGTAGGGGTATTTATAGATTAAAAAAAGCGTTTTACTCCATTAACAGGGGCTTAATAAAAGAAAAATTTCAGAACTACAATTTTCATGGTTGGACTATTAATTTATTAAAGAATACTTCAGTCATTGGTTTCAGTATGCTTATATAGAGAGTGAAGTTATCTATTCAGCGAACATCCTATGGGGTGCCACAAAGCAGTATTTTTCGGCCTTATTTGTTCAGCACTTATAGCAATTTCGTGAAGTTAGATTCAACAGTAAAATTTATAATCTATCCTGGTGATACCAGTTCGTTCATTTCTCCTAAAGACTGGCAGTTATTTTGGAAACGCTAAAATGAAGCTTAAATAAGGTTAGGTGCTTGATTTCAGCAACTGATTATTATAGGTACCATAAAGTCTTGAACTAGTGTCATTAAAGCTTAAGTTAAAATATAATGCAAACAATTTAGCTGGCCGTAGTTGCAATGGCAGAGCTTGGGCCGACCTTTGGCTTGCCACTTGGGCAGGTACGGACGAACGTACCTTTGAGGTGTCCTCGGTTATCATGAAGCACACATTTTTGGTCACAGTATAACTGGCTGCCAATTTTACAAGTGACTTTCTAGCGTAAGCGAATACTTTTTCCATTCCAGCTCTCGTCTGAACAAGGATGATGCCTAGGTTCCACCTCAGCCTGTTTTGTGTCAGTATAAATTTCATTCTTTCCGTTTGCATCAATTGCTCGAGAATAGGAGGAAACTGCAGGTAACATTTATGCTCCTGAAGACTTCCCCTTCTCACGCTTCCCATTTCAACGACACCATAGCCTTTGTAAGCTGAGTCAAGGGCTCGACGATGCGCGATAGCTTCTCCCAAACCGCTAGTAGAATATGCATAGTCCTAAAAATTGGTACATTGATTTCATGTCCCCTGGCTGTGGAAACTGTGATCGCAGGTGTTAGTTTTGGGTCTGAATGAAATCTGTCCTTTATTACGAAGTTACACAGGAAGCGTAGCTACTCCTAGAGAAAGTGACAATTATTTGCTTTCAATGTTATCCTGATGACTTGATGCGTTGGAGCACAGCGCGAAGCTTTCAGACGGTCTTCATAGTTCGAATACAAGACAGCAGAGCCGTCTAAGTGTACGAGACCTATGTGCCACAAAACGCCTGTCAGTACTGCATTCATTACTGGATGCAAAAGTGGCGGGTGTGAATCAGGGACAAAATGGCATCATGCTGAACTCAAACATGCCATCTGGTATGATGAGCGGTCTTGTCACGATTTTTTTTTTGTCTAATTCTGTGTGTTAGTAGGCACTCCTAAAGTCCATCGGTAAGAAGTACCATGCCTAACAGAATCGTCCAAGCTAAGGACAGGGTAAATATCCTTCTTATTGAAGTGGTTTAGGTGGTTGTAAGCGGCGTAGAATCGAAGTTTCTCGTCCGTATCCTTTAGTTAAAATGCTGTGCTAGACCATGTGTAGCTTTGAATAAGGGTGACTATCTGGCCTTGTCTCGTTCGGTGTAGGGTTGGGTTGATCGCGAACACCGGCGTATGTGCTTTTTAAGGTCGGTCTTCCGCGGGTTAATTGGGGAGAGCGAAGGCTTCTCGGATGTCTGTTAGTTCATCGATGAAATAGACCGTTTGCCCCTGCCTAGATGCCGGTATTCGGCGAAGTTTGTCATGAAAACCTGAATTTGCCCGTTCTGGAAATGGGTGGTGCCTCTTCCAACGGCTATCCCCGTTCCAAAATCAACTTGTAGTTTTCTTCAACGAGGCCTTCAGCTATTCGATATCTTTCATGCCCCGCAGAGGGCGATATTTGGTAAAGACAGTGCGCTTAACTGTTGGTCGAGGATATTTAGGACAAAGTTATGCGTCTAAGGTATTGCACTATGTACGGCTACCTGGTCGATGGCTTAGTGACCTTTTATCAAAGGTCGATGTCCGAGTATTGCTCCACCATAATTTGCATACCGAAAATCCCATTGCCTGAACATTGCTTTAGAACCATGCCGCTAGTACGAGCATCATCATCATCATCAACAACTGCAAGGCAAACGCCTCTCCCATAATCCTCCATTTACGATTTCTCTTGCAATACATCTTCCCTAAGAAGTAATAAGGTTACCACCAGAGTAGGAATCGGTGCACCGTCTCAAGTTGTAGTTACTTTCCTGAACTGGGAGGCAAGTGGTCCACTAATAACTGACTAGTCAGTTCCGATGTCTACGATAGCAGTGACGATATGGCTATCGGCAGCAACTGTAAAGTCTTTTGTTCCCGTCCTCGCATAGTACTTTGGCCTTGCCCCATCTCGGCTCTATGGTGTAATAAGGTCTTATGCCTGGGCATACTCTTGTCAATTTACTGGGCGGTGGTGTCACATTGGAACTGGTTGCGTTTACGTTAATGTCTTCGTGCGTAGCGGCTGCAAAAATGTTGCAGCTTCTTCAGTCATGACTAGCGCCAGAGCAACCTGAGCTCAAAACATTCCTGCTTTTAGTTTCTACTACGCGGGCTACGGGACCTCCCTCGCACACTGCCATTGTAGTTGCTGCCCGGCAGACAAAGCAGGCGGTGTACATCTATGGGAGCCTGAACCGACGGCTTGATGGCAGAAACTCTGCGTTGCACAGAATGTCTTCTATTTATTGTGACCTTAGTAATTTTTATCAGTTCATGGTTATATTGTCTTCGAAGGAAAAACAGCGCAAAAGATAAACACCAGAGAAAAGAAACACAAGACGAGCGCTGTCTGTTTGTTTCATCTAATTTCACCTCGGCCTGCCTTTACACGGGTCGGTTTTAGCCTTCGCGTCGACGTTTGATGATTTCTTTCGCCACCACAATTTTTTATTTCGTGTTTTTAATTTTATGTTTTGTAAGGCCACTTTTGCACCATAATATTACTGTACATTGTCACTTATACATTTCAGGCTTATCGGTTTTAATCACTTCATCGCATGTTGTAAACGTGATGCTTTTAGGTCGCTTTTTAAAACGGTTGACGCGACTGCAACTGAAGGCAGCACCAGCGGAGCAAGTTAAAAACACGGAGGAGAAAAAAACACGTGTATAAAGCGCCTTTTCTGGTGTAAAATTCAGTTGCAGGTTTAGCGTATGTCGGGTCCGCCTACCTGCAGTGTGTGTTTCTTGTGCGCTAGCATCATGCATGCGTTATTGTGACCGTTCCGCGGGCCGGGGTCGTGGGGCGTCAATTGCAGAACGGCGGAGTCTAAATCGACGGTACAGGCAGTGGAGAGGGATGTGCAAAGCCATTCAGTTCAGTTCAGTCGTTCAGTCGTGTCCGACTCTTCGCGACCCTATGGACCATGTCACGCCACGCTTTCCGGTCTCTCACCATCTTCCTAACATCACATAACTTCATCTGCAGTGCCTCAAGGATGCCATCTAACCATCGCGTTCGCTGCCTACCCCTTCTCCGTTTACCAACAACCTTTCCCAACATCAAATCTTTGAATACACTATAGCGCAGCAAAAGACGAGGACACAAGAGACGAGAGACGAACACCACGAGCGCTAACTTCCAACAAATTTTATTCTCCTGAAGCACCATATATAAACGCCAGAAAAACAGGAATCACATGTGCCAACAGTATCAATTCCTTAGAAAGACAAGCTCTTTATCTGAGAGGAGAATGGAAGGTGTGCTTACACACGCGCATCCTGAACTATTTATCTCTTCGGCTTCAATGATTTCGCGCGTTACTCTTTCTCTGCTTTTTTCTATTACCACACTTTTATCAAAGAAAGGCTTACAGGTTTTTGACTTGCATTCGAGAATGTGGTCAACCAGCGATCCGCCTTGCCGGCCGTTTCTGACATTGCGAGCGTGTTCCATTAGGCGCTCGTTCAGACATCTCCTTGTCTGGCCGATATAGTGTTTCCCGCATGACAAGGGAATTTTATATACAACACCTTCATCGCGCGAGACGTACGGCTTCTGGTGCCTATAAAATTCCCTTGTCATCTCTTAATTTATCAGGATCCTTCAAATCGACCCTTCGGTTATCAACCCAGACTTGAACAAATCCTGAAGTGCAATTTAGGCTTGCCATATCTTCACCTCGTCATTCAGAGGTCCCGTGTTGAACGTTGCCACCTGCTCGAATATGTGGAGCCAATCTTCTGAATTCTCCTGAGGCCATCCTTCGAAGGTGGTGGCCTGGGGAGGCTTGTAGAAAACAATGTGAGTATTTTCTTAGGCCAACTTCGGGATACTACATCATGTTTACGGGATTCAGCAAAATAAAAATGAAGTTAGCGCTAACACTTGGACGAAGACAGAAGAAAGAAAACACACACAAGGCCTGACGATCTTCAGAAGATCTCTGTTCATCCAAGTGATAGCACTAACTTCATATTTATTATACAGAACCAACTAGCCGAAAAACAAGCACTCCTGAACTTGTATTCAGCAACTCCAACTGATGTCATGCGGTAGTTTTAATGCAGTGGCGAAGTAGCACTGAAATCAACTCTTTATTGGGCTTACTCGCGCCTGCCAAAGAACGCAGCAACTTAGCCGCAGCCATAAAAGCAAACAGGCTCACTGGTCATTGAGATAAGAATACCCGTTGCACTCGTTAGTGCTCAATTAAAATCGGTGAAGAAGTATTAAAACAAAGCTTTGAAATCTGACTAGCACAACCTCAAAAATTATAGAAACATACGCGACTGGTCACAATCATTGAGATACATCTCGGTGCTTCCGGCGCGACAAAAAAAAAATGATAAAGCATCGTCTTGGGGACACTTAGGGTAAATAAAGAACACGTCAATTCTGGTGGCAATATCCCTTTGAGAAGGCTTCACGCCGGTAACTTGCAGCAGCAACAATTAAAGATTGCCGAGGTTCGTGGAACTATGTTGTGAGTCATGAGCTGTTGCAAAATGTTGCCTTGCGCGCGCTCTAAGTTTGATTTTGGAGCATTATCTAGCACAATATTTTGCTATAGCGCATGGAGAATTCATTTGGTGAACACGAACATTTCATGCCGTCATAATGACTACAACTTCATATTTCTGAAAGGTTGCTCAGGTGGTTAATACTAAACAGGAGCAGGTTCTGACTATCTTGAGCTTTCAACGTGTTTAGGAGTGGTGCTAAGGTGGTGTTTAGGAGTGGTGTCTTCAAAGTGAACTTCCCCAACCGCGCTGTGTGTTTCTACCTAACAGCAGCTGCGCAAGAGAAAAAACGATGTAGTTAGGAGTTCATCTTGTTCTTATTATTCGGAGTAAAAAGATCACCTTAGACACGTGAAATGCAAAGAGCGGGGATGAGATGCAGAGTGTATACTCAATAACAATAATGCCGAAACCATCATCGCTATTTCTTCGGACATATATGACGTTTACGAAAGAGCTCAGAAACTGTTCGGCTTTGTACCAAAACTACCGTTAATTTACAAAAGACATTCCAACGTAATCTACTCACCTATCTGCTCTTGTTGGATTACGTTTGTTTGGTGCATGTTCCTATAATTAGTGCGGAGTTCATTCCGGTATAAAATATATCTGGCATTTATTTTATAAGCACTATAACTTTAACTTTAACTTTAAAACAAAGAATGCTCTTCCTTACACTCACTTGACATTAAAAATTCATAAGTACACATAGCGATCTAATGTTCAGCAGAATAATGAATGCTTTTATTCTCCGCATCAATCTCTGAATAAACAGTCGTATTACGTTTTGCACTTCCTTGCCTACTCTCAAATGCGAGTTTCGCATATTTCTATTTTTTTAAATGAAAACCTCGTGACATTCACAATGATGTCTCACGTACGAATTAATACTTTGACACCTAGAAGATGAAGAGAGAAGGAATGGTGTAGAAGGTCAAGCGTTCATAGCAGGCCTATAAATTAGAACAACAATCTAGTATATTGCAGCGTAGATATTGCCGAAGTCGTTTCCTGATAATTTGTGACAATGAAAGTCACTAACGTAGCTATATTCTTCATGCTTTGTACCTCGGCTCTGGGCACCGTCACTTTGGAGAGCCTTAGACAAGTAAGACTCTTTTGATTTCACAATATTCTAAGCAAGAAAGCCTGAAGGTAAAGTAGAGAGCAAAATTTAAGCAGTCGGTTAACTGACCCGATGAGCCTGACTTCTAAGGAGTACTGCTTTAGGTACTATGCGTTGATTTTTGTAATTTGTTCAACAGTTTGACTGAACTTACACATTCAAGCACAAAAGCATTTAGCTACAAGAGATTCATATTTCCGGTATGCAGAAGCAATATAAAAGAGAATACTTTCGAAATGACGATTTCAGGACCACACGCTACCTCCTTAAGAGCAAGGCTAGAACACTTGGTGATGGTGCCGAATTTCGATCATTTGTAGAATTCCTAAGAACACCCTCGTCTTTCTATCAATACTCTTTGTGAGCGGGCTACAAACCAACAGTGGTTCTAGATATTTATACTCTGTGATGGTGCTGCTTTAAAGGTATGTCCATGCAGGTGTTTAAAGAGCAATTACGTACGCAGATTCCCTACGCACCAGTGCATTTAAAGCAATGTGTTTAAATAAGTGTGAGAAAGTCGTGTCGTACTGTTCTGAATAAAAACCAAGTTCGTACTTCTTAGAATAAATTGGAGAAAAAAATTCAGTGTGCTGACTACAACCTTGGCATGGAGTCTTTCCCTCTGAAAGTACCAAACTAAAGTTCAAATCAAATAAATATTTGGAACCTAAACTTCTTGATATATTTCTCTCTCACTACAACGGCTCGTTGTTTATATTTACTTCTATATCGAGTAAATTGCACTCAAAGAAATTGATTCAAATTCATTGTTGAAATTACATTTTATATCAGATAATTTCTTATTGTTGATTCTGATAGTAGCGTAGGATGTCCATGACTAGCTACATAAAATTTATTTCGCGTCTGGT
This sequence comes from Amblyomma maculatum, assembly GCF_055883805.1. Lineage (NCBI taxonomy): Eukaryota > Metazoa > Arthropoda > Arachnida > Ixodida > Ixodidae > Amblyomma > Amblyomma maculatum. The sequence goes on from NC_139351.1 coordinate 73,461,282, forward strand.
TCAGAAAAAGTTGCAAATAGTTTTAGGATATGTTTTGCCAATAATTGTCACTAACACTAAGGATAAAATTTAAATGCAGTCATATTGTCGCAAACCTTTAAAATTGATATTGGTTCTTTTTTTTAGAACCGCCGGCATGCGGCCTAATCACTCTAAATGTGACACGCGGATCAATTCTACATTCCTGATGGTTTCATGCATGTTGTCGCGAGACGCAGCTTTATCAGTTTCTTTTTCGAGTAAGAAGCGCCGAGGTGTGTCTCAAAGATTCCGACTACATGCGTTTTTTCATTGTTCTATGATGTGCTAATCACCGTTCACGGCTTTATCTAGATGTTTCCTGGCCACCTATAAATTGATCGTTTGTAGGCGTGATGATGTAGTAATTCGACATCCAGCGGGCACGTGCGTTTGCTGCTATCGCCGCCGCCGAGTTTCTCAAGTATTTTGAGGGGCGCAATTCAGTTCAATAAAGATTTAATTTTGGTGCCTATACACCTGATTGCTTTTTTTTTTTTATCACGGCCCTGTAACTGCCGCGAAATATCTAGGGGAGGTGCTGAATCTTTGTCAACGTGACCATGGCGCTGAAGATGGAACCAGCCGGGGTAGCACAACTTCTCGTTTTCGTCCAGCCCCGTGAGCCCCCAGCGTCCATGGACGACCAAATGAAGAAGCGGAAGACTGGCTTGACATTTTCGAGCAAGTGACATCACTCAACGCTTGGGATAACTCAGAAAAGTTTCGGCAAGGGTATTTCGCACTTCAGGGATTTGTGCGCATCCGGTTTGAGAACCGTGAAGCTTGTTTACATGATTTTCACACTTTTAAGCCGGACCTTCAAAAGGCATTTGCAAGTGTCGTTAGAAACGCAAGAGTGCAGTACCACCTTCAATACAGGATTCATCCTCCCAATGAGTTCGTTCTGGCTACGTTGATCAGATGAAGCGTCTTTTCCGTCGCGTCGTTCCCGACATGATCAAAAAGAATAGCCACAACTTCCAGTTGTGCGGTGTGAAAAAGTGACTTTCTACCGACCTAGTAAGCCAGCAGTCAAAGTCTGTGACGAAAGTCTGCCAGAAAACAGCGACAAAAAAGAGAAGACCTTGGAAATAAAATAAACGCAAGTACAAGCGATCAATCCACGTGTTCCAACAGGCCACTATGATGCCTCACCTACAAGCGGAAACAACCTGCTGGACTTTATACCCAAGATAGTTCGAGAAGAGCTGAGCCGGCAACTACCATCAGCCCTACAGCCTCAGGTAGCGACACTTGTGGACGTCGTCCGGTAAGAGGTTCAGCCGCCTTGCGCATTCCTCAGGCGACGACGGCGATACAACAGCCCACTGAGATTGACTACAGCTCATCTCAGTGGGATGGTGCCGAGCTAAGTCGACTTGCGGTGCGCCGAGACCCTCCAAGCACCCCTCGACTCAATCAAGCTACATCCAAACGCCTCCTCTTTGTGTCCACCCTTTAAATCTACGAATCACATTAAAGCCACAGAACTTACAATGCCTGGAAGTATTTTAACTACCGAACACTCTGCTTCCATTGTGGCGAGGCTGGACACATCTTCCGGCACCGTCGCTACAACTCCGCCATCGACACCCCGCGGTCCCGTCCATGCGAGCGGCCACAGGAAATCGACGAGTTCTTGCGAAGGGGAGAGTACGCACTGCCAATTTGTCTTTCGCACTCCTCATTAGCGTTCAGGTCCCGCTCAGCGTCGCCAGGAAGAGGCTACGCGCAAGGAAGCTTCCCTCTCCCGCCAAGGGGAAACTAAAGAGAGCAACCTTTGGAGATGAGATTGCTTCACGGCGAAAACACGAAGATCCTCAGTCGTCGACGACGGCGCAGCCAATCAAAGAGCTCCTGGGCGGGGCCTGTCGTTTTGATAAAGAAGAAAGGCGGCAAATTTCGCTTCAGAGTCGATTACCGCCGCTTGAATGGCACAACAAAAAAGGATGTCTACCCCTTCCCCCGCATCGACGATACATTGGACCGCTCATGCAACGCTAAATACTTCACATCGATGGACCTGAAAAGCGGGTATTGCCTAATTGAAGTCAAGGAAAGTGATTTCGAGAGGAGAGCATTTATCAGACCGGACGGCCTATTTGAGTTCAAGGTGTTGCCATTTGGCCGCTGCTCCGCACCAGCGGCGTTTCAGTGGGCAATGAATACTGTACTGGCGGGCTTGAAGTTGTACATTTGTCCGGTATACTTCGATGATGTCTTCTCAAGCTTTGATGACCACCTGAAAAGGCTTGCACAGCACTGGAAGCAATCAAGTCGTCAGGGATAAGGTTGGAACCTGACAAATGCCAGTTCACCTACGAAGAGGTGCGGTTCCTGAGTCACATTGTTACCAAGGATGGTGTCGCACAGACTCGGAGAAAACAGGTGCGATAGTACCGTTTCCACAGCCACCCGACAAGAAAGGTGTATGCAGAATTTTTGGGCTGTGTACTTACTATCGTCGATTTGATAGGAACTTTTCGCGCATCGCGAACCGTTGACGGAGCTGCAAAGCTGACTTACCTTTTAAATGAAAAGCGCCGCAATACAATGCTTTCAAAAAACTTAAGCGCCCCTTATAGTCTCGTCCTGTCTTCGGACGTTTCAACAAAAATGCCGAAAGATAAATACATACCGACGCAAGCAACGTTGGCTTTGGCGAAGTTATTGTTCACAAAACTGGCAGACAGGAAAACTTTATCGCTTAAGCTAGCCGTTTTTGAGACCAACTATTTGACGACACACAACGAATGCCCTGCAATCATTTGGCCCATATAGTAGTATTTCGCCGCTATTTTTTCAAACGACCTGTTATGGTTGTGAGCGATTATCATGCTCTGTTCTGGCTCGCCAATTTAATAGATCCGTCCGGCGCCCTTGCACGATGGAACCTGCTTCTCCAAGAATTCGACATCACAGTCAACTACTGGCCTGGCGGCAAGCATTCCGATGCAGGTTGGTCGTCACGAGACCGCGTGGACGCGCTGCCATAAGAATATATCGAAGACGCCTTCTTGAGACCGCTAAGCGGCAGCTGTTTTGCACTGCAGCAGCGCTCAAATCCTGAGTTGAAATACCTAGCTGATTACCTCGAAGGAAAGATGGCCTCTCCTACTGTTGGGTTCACGCGTCAGTTATCGTCAGTCGTTTAAACAATAATGGCGTCGTGAAGAGGTTTTTCCCATCCAACAGAACCGCGCAGCTCCTTGCTGTGCCGAAAAAGCTAAGAAAGGCGATTTTGTTGGCGCTGCACGATGAGCCGACAGCAAGACAGCTCAGGTTTGCGCGCATGTTGTACCGCGTACAAGAGAAGTATTACTCGGCACGGTTATCTGCCGACGTTGCTTATCATGAGAAAACGTGCCGTTAGTGTCAGGGACGCAAAACGGCCTTATCGGACAAGCTGATTTGCAAAACCCAATACCAATCCCAAATAAATCCTTTAAACAAATTGGGATGGACCTCCTCGACGCCTTCCCAGTTTTATCAGCGAAAACCAAATCGATCATCGTAGCAACTGATTACGTGAGCCGCTACGCCTGAGCGAAAGCCCTGCCCAACGGTACCGCAGCAGAAGTTGCTAAGTTTGTCGAGCGAACTGTCCTGCGATGCGGCGCTCCTGAACTGCTCATCAAGGGCAAAGGAGCTGCATTTACAGCGGAGCTCGCACAGCCCGTCTTGTACTACAGTCAAACAGGCCACCGAGGGACAGCTGCCTACAATCCCCTGATAGATGGACGTACGGAGTGCCTCCACAAAACGATCGCAGACATTATCGCCATGTACGCAGGTCGAAACAAAACCGAAGACCTGGGTCGCCATCCTGCCGTACGTGAGCTTCGCGTATTACACGGCCGTCCAAGAGACAACCAGAGCGACACCCTTCAATCTTGAGTACCGCAGGGACCTACGACAACGTTCGACGCAATGGTGCCGCATGTAAACGACAAGGCGAACCTGGACGTTGCCGCCTACCTTCAGCGTGCAAAGGAAGCCCGACGACATGCCAAGCTGCGCATACAGGACCAGCAACCACATCAAAGGAACAGCATTTTCACAACTGGCGAGTCGGGACGCAGAATACAGGCCGGGAGACCAAGTGTGGGTTTGGACGCCGACATGCTGCCGCAGACCGAGTTAAAAGCTCTTGCGGCCGTACTTCGCACCATACATAGCCTTCAACGCATTGGACAGCTTGACTAAGATATCTTCCCCGACGGCATGGTCACATCCCAATGGCGCAGGGCGCGCCCAGAACTCGCCCTTGTTCTTCGCCTCTAACCTTATTACGCGCGATAAAGTCATTTTAATATGCAGTGTTTCTACTAATATTTAGTGATTCTGACACGCGGGTCAATTCTGTATTCTTGGTTTGTTCATGCTCGCTGTCATGAGACGCTGCATAAAGCAGGGCCAACGACGGTTCCTTTGCCGCACCAGATGCTCCGAGATGTATGTTGAAGATTCCTGCAATTCTGGCGGGTTTCATCAAAGATCTAAATTGTGCTAGTTACTATTTTGCGACTTTTTCTAGATGTTTCTTTGCCGCCGATAATTTGAGCGTTTGTCGGTGTGACGATATAGCAATGCGACGTCCAGCGAGTACACTTGCTGCTATCGCCGTCGCCAAGTTGTTCCATAATTTTGAGGGCACAAGTCAGCCCAATGAAAAGTAAAATTCAGTACTATTACTCATTGTGTTTTTTAGGTGACAGCAATATCACCGCCACGTGATAATATTACACCTCGAATGCGATTAGAAAAATGCGCACGATTAAATCGAGGTTAAAAGTACCTTGATTTAATTATGGCATGTTGCGCACAGAAAACTCGAAAATAATGGCTTGTAAATTGGCACCACGAAATGAATTATCGTATGTAGAAAACAAGGTTAGGAATATAGAGCGGATGTGTAATGTTACGAGGAATAGGCCTGTAGTGCACCCGCAGTCTTAAAATCTACTGGCTCATAGGATTTAAATATTGTTCTTTCAGACGCACTACAGGGCACAAGCTGAAGTAACATTTTTTCATTTACAAAAACAATATAGTTTTGAACAGCCCTAAACTGTAAGAGATTTTCTAATCGCTTTTTTGCGGACAGTAAATTTGGCAGGTAGGATACAAAAACAAAATGCGAGTTTACAGGCCTAGGGGATTAATCAAATGGTTGGTTGACTTGTTTAGTGTTGTAATTTTACTCTAGTGTAACCCATGACCTTGAGGTTAATGCAGGTTATGTTATTCGTTTACGAGGCTATATATTGCAACCTACGATATATACATCTGTGCGGTCAGTGTTGGTAGGTTTTACATCGCAATGGGCATCATGTACAATTAAAGCTTGCTCATTACACCATTAATGAACAAAATTTGGTGATCAGCATTTTACTTCTGAATATACGGGCAATACAATACTGCGAAGTTGTAGGCTCTCAATATTAAAGATATGTCTTGCTTTTCACGTTTTTCTTTCGACAGTGGCGTTAAAGTAACGAAGATCAATAATATCAATTTTAATATTCGTTTAGTGGTCTTTCGCATTTTGCTTCGTTTTATTTATTTATTTATTTATTCATACTGTTAACCCTTACTGAGGGTCATGACAGGGAGGGAAGTAACAATACATATAAAATCAATAACACATCTAAAATTTCAAATGACAGAACACAGTAACAAACACTTTGAGTTACAATGTTACAAATTGGCGTCGGTAACATTGCTTAAGCATCAAATACGGACCCCGTTTTTGTATTTGATAATGTTAACGAAAACACGATTTCATTGACATTACCAAAAGTGGTCGGTTGGTCATTACCAAACATGATGGGGAAGACCAAAATGAATGACCGTATTATCTAAATATTCTCTTGGGGATTGTTTAATTAACTAGCTTTGTAAAGCTCACATTTTATATACTTAAATCGAAACAGACTATGGATTAAGAAAACGAAAGCGAGATCCAGACTTTTCTTGAAGGCCTGCAACTAACGACAGTGTATTGCCACCAGATTTCAGTAGCAATTAAGCTCAAAATAGATTTTAAATAATGAATTGTGTATTCACTAAAATTTATTTCGTGCTTAATGTTTGTCTCACTGTGACTATCCCTGATGCTGAGATGAGGCTTTTTAAAAATTCACGTATTGCCCCTATTCATGACTCCATCCAGTACAGGACTTAGAACGAGGGCTAATATAGTGAAAATCATTTTTTACTGCTCTTACAAGGATGCAAATGGCCTATACAGCACAGGGGCTACAAAATCATGTATCGTGATCAGTGGCTGTAGAATTACACAAAAACCTCCAGCCTTCAACAGCGCCCAGTTTGAAGCAGTCAGAGAAACGTGAAGATAAACTCCGAGAAGTAATATAGACCACTTTGGAACAGGCTGGAAGAAAAAGCATAGAGTTGTAACCATTCCTTATGAATATTTCCACATATTTTGCTGCAATGAAAATAGATAAGGTTTGATTGGGTTTAAGCAAAGGAACTGAATAAAGCTTCACTGTAGTTACTCCGTTTCTGATCACGCATTGTTTGTGTGCGGCCCAGCAAAATTGATGGCGGGCTAAGGTCAACATGCAGAAAAGATAAAACTGTGAAGTCTAAAGCTAGCACAAAGCATCCACCAGCGCTCATAACTGGACTTTAGGTGTTCAGCATGAATCGTCTCAGCCTGCCCTGATATGATATCCTCTCGCTGGATCAGAGGCGACTTCTTGGTCGCCTTCACTTCGACAACGAGTAATCTCACACTCGCCGAAGTAGCACCGCACATATTTTCCACTCAGTCCGCGATGAAGCATCTCTGTCAAAAAGGTTCGGCGTCCTGCCTTGTAAGCTAGGTCTCTTCGAATAAAGTTTCAACATCTGGAGTCGGTGAGATCAAAGATTTTGATTCGCACACGGGCCAATTTGGGGCTTCCTGTGAGTCTGAATCTACTCAATAACATTGAAGAAGTCCTCGTCTGTGACATGATGCGGCATGGCCCGACTATTCTCGTAGGCTCCCTGTGATGCACAAATTGCAATCTTTGCCCGATTAGCTGCGGGACGATATTGTCACGTCCTAGCCAAAGGACGGGACAATGCCAGCGGCCGCAGGTCAGCAGGGCAGAAGCAGGAACCAGCGCGACGGCGGGGATCTCCAGAACACCGAAGGGATCGCCGTAGCAGCGTTGTCTCTCTTCACTCAACGCTCGCACTTTGTCTTCTTCGGGTACACTGCCTCCCTCCAAAAAAGAAGCATCGTCCCGATGCTAAGCACAAAATGAATTATCCGTCGCGCAGAAGTCACGCAGTCTCGGAACGTTTGCTAGTAGAAAGAAAGGTTCTAGGTGATCAGTGGCTATACGGCTTAAGTCGTACTACGTGCACAATGTCGGAACACGAGGAACGGTGTGACGATGGTTGCGTTACACAGGGCAGCACCTCGTAATTAAGTTCACCGATGTGACGAACAACTGTGTACGGCCTGGAATACTGCTTCATGCGTTTTTCTGAAAGCCCTCGGCGGCGAACCGGTGTCCACACCCAGAACTTCTCTACAGGCCAGAAATTGACGTCACGTCTCCGGATACTGTAGTGACGAGCATCGGTACGCTTTTGCTGGCGTATGTGGAGTCTGGCCAGCTGCCGAGCTACCTCCGCACGTTCGCATACTACCCGAGGATCATCAGCTACGTCGTCTCGTGGTGCGTGAGGCAGCATAGCGTCAAGCGTGGTGGTGACTTGCCTTTCATGCACTAGCTTTCATCATCTAAGTGAGTTTCGGCACGGTCAGTAATCAGCACTGCTGGGGCACCGTGCTGGAGGAAAATGCTCTCGATGAAAAATATGGCTGCCTCAGCAGCCGTCCCCGAGGGAAGTGCGCGAGATGATAATGTACAGGGTCATTCATTTCTATCGAATACATGGCCGCTGCTTTCAAACCAATATTGCGTCGCACGCAGACGCATATCGACGCGGACGTGCTACTTCACATGGCCTGCCGCTTGCATTTATTGCGTGGTCGGGTCGGACGCAATGACGATTTGAAAGCAGGGAACCTGTTATAGCTGGAAGTGGACGGGGCTTTACTTGTTGTCTGATTGCGACGTCGGAAATGAGCCCAACATATTCATTCCACTTGTATGAAACGGAGTCCTAGGTGGCTCAATCGGCTGGAGAAGACCCGCCGGTCGAGTAGGAGGTATTTTTCGCCTTTGACAATCCTGATAGGCTCTTGTATATTGACGCACCTAATTTGCGAGTTTCGGCCAATAATATTCTTCTCGAATACGGGAAAGTGTTTAGCTCTATTCCAGATGACTAGCGGTAGAATCGACGTGGCACGCTTCAGTGAACTCGCTGCGCAGATCTTCTGGCACGACAAAAAGCCATGATATCTGGCTGCTGCCAAAATTCCTCTTGTACAAGACATAATTCCGAATCTTAAATGCATGGAAAATACGCAGGAAAACCCGAGGTGCCGCAACTTCATCCCCTGCGAGATGCGCCATCAGTTGACGAAGCTGTGGATCATGTCGTTGCCAATCTGCCATATCGTCAGGATTCAAGGCCCCCAAAAAAGCTGGCTTCCTCATCCTCTGCGCCTACTGACGACGTTCCCACGGGTGCTCGAGACAAGCAGTCAGCATCATGATGTCTTCTTCCGGATTTATGTACGATCATGACTTCGTACCCCAGTAGCCGAAGGCTTCATCTCGCAAGCCGGCCCGCAGGATCCTCAAGATCGGCTAGCCAGCCCAGCGAATGGTGGTCAGTAACCCTGGGAAAGGTTGAGGGTCAGTTGAGAAAGGTTAAGGGTCGCCGGAGAAGGGGTAGGCAGCGAACGCGATAGATGGCATCCTCGAGGCACTGCAGATGAAGTTATGTGATGTTAGGAAGGTAGTGAGAGACCGGAAAGCGTGGCGTGACATGGTCCATAGGGTCACGAAGAGTCGGACACGACTGAACGACTGAACTGAACTGAACCACACGAAACGGCCAGTCGTACAGAGAGGGCCGATAGTTGGTTATAGCCCAGATGACAAGGAGGCACTCTTTTTGTGTTGTTGCGCAATTGCCTTCAGCCTTGGAAAGAGTTCGGCTTGCCTACGCAATAACGCGCTCAGCTCCATCCTAGAGTCATACGAGCACTACCCCTAGTCCTTTCTTGATGGCGTCCGTGTGCAGTTTAGTGTCGGCATTTTGATCGAAATGGCCTGATATAGGTGATGATAAAAGGGCTTGCTTTAGCTGCCTGAATGCTAACTCTTGTTCTTCGTTCCACACAAAGTCGACGCTGTCTTTCGTAAGGTGGATAAGTGGCGCTGCGGTCTAGTCGAAGTTACGAACCAAACGTCTGAAATAAGCGCAGAGACCACGAAAGCTTCTTACAGTTTTCTTATCTGGCGGTGGCGGGGAGGACACCAGGTCCACTGTTTTCGGGATCTAGTTTCACGCCACTGTGGCTGACTATGTGTCCAAGAAACTTCCCCTCATCATATGCGAATAGACATTTCGAAGGCATGACCGTGAGTCCGGCGTTCTGTATAGCCCAAAAAAACAGCTTTGAGGCGCACAAGATGGTCAACGAAGGTGCTTGAAAAGATAGCATCATCCAGATAAACTAGACACGTCTGCCACTTCAGTGAGGCGAGCAGTATCCATGACGCGTTGAAATTGCGCGGGCGCTGTACATAAGCAAATGGCATCACCTTGAACTCATAAAGGACACCCGATGTTATAAACTCAGTCTTCTCTCAGTCTCGCTCATCCACTTTGGTTTGCCAGTATCCACTTTTCAAATCGATAGACGAAAAATAGCTGGCGTGACGAAGCCGATCGAGGGTGTCGTCGATTCGCGGCAGTGGAATTACATCTTTCTTTGTCACCTTGTTGACTCGCCTGTAGTCCACACAGAACCGAAGCGTCCCATCTTTGTTCTTTAACAGCACAACAGATGCGGCCCACAGAGTGTTTACAGGCTTGATGACATCGTCATGTAGCATTTACCGCACTTGTTCCTGCATTGCTTCTCTTTCCTTCAGGGAAACTCGGTACGGCGGTTGGCTAATTGGGTGGGCCACGCCATCGACAATAAATCTGTGTTTCGCGACGGGCGTCTTGCGAACCCTGGATGTCGTTGAGAAACAATCGCGGTAACGATGCAAAAGTTCGATTAATTCGCTTGTCTGGGACGACTCAAATGTTTTCTCGATGTTTAGTTGCAAGGCTTTTCTTCCTCGTGCGATTCGGGCGGAATATCTGTCTCAGGCAACACAACTACCTCACGAGCGCCGCTTATTTCTTCTATACATTCTATAACTGCCCCTTTTGTCACGTACTACCGGTCGTTCCTAAAGTCCGTCACCACGATGTTGGCATGTCCTCCCTGAACATCGGCTATTCCCCTAGCAACACAAATTCCATTCGAAAGTAACATTTTTACACTTCCTTTCAGGAGACCTTCGCCACATACGAAGGTCTCGGCTCGAGCATGTAGAAATACTGTCGATAGCAGTGGCAAGTTCACACGTTCGGCATCAAATATAAGCGCAACTGGGGTGGCTGTACCAAACCTCGGCGATGAAGAACGTGCCCGGAGGGGTGACAAATTCTGCCCTACATTGGTGGCTGCGCCATTTTCACGAAGAAAGTCCATTCCGAGAGTAACAACCTTGGAGCAACTCTGAGATCACAAATTTGGCGGGACATGTCTTACCGTGAATTTCGACACGGGTGGTTCATTTTCCAACTGGAACGACGAGGTGAACTCCTGCGGTTCATATCGGAGGCCCATCCAACTGCGTGGTCACATTGCGAAGTCGGCGACATAACTTTCCACTTAATACCGAGTAAACGGCGCCAGTGTCTATGAGTGCGATGACCGCGTGACCATCGATAATAACGCTTACATTACTACAGGCCGGAAAACCATTTTCGTTTCCGCGTGTGCCGCTGCTCGTGATGTCAGACGTACGTGGAGGCTGTTTCTTTCGGCCGAATGCACCAATGCCACATCCAGGCATCGCCGCGTTCAGTTTTCCCGACAAAGAGGAGACAAGCTCTCACGGCAAGACTCGTGACAAGGCGTGGGATGACGTCGTGGCGAGTGCGAGATGGATACACGGTCATCGCTTTGCATCAGCGATGAAGAGCATCAAAGATATCCACAGTCATTGGTTCGCATCGGTGATGAAGTGCGTCGAAGATATTCCTGGATATTTCGGGATTGTTTACCCTAACGAGGTAGCTACGGCTAAATCTTGCAGGTCGAGATCTCGGTATGGGCAGCGGTGGTACATGCGGTCAGTTTCACCGCAGTGGAAACACAATGGTCGGCTGTCCTCTGTTTTGCAGATGTTGGCTTTTCAAAGTCTCCGCATCTCCTTGTATCTTTTATGCTTCGCTAGGAATTCATGGCTTCGAGGCCGAGAATCCGTAGCCCGTTGGTACTGGTGAAGTACGGGCGGAGGCCGGTGGAGAACGGCAGCATAACTTTCAGCCGACCATTGTTCTGCAGCAGCAACCATTGGCCCAGTAGAGATGGCTTCCGGTGTGAGCGCCTGTCGCACTTCTTCACGAACGGCCGTAGCGATGGATACTGAGAAAGGCTACTCAAGAGCTGAGAAAACCTTCTGATCTCTTCGCGCACGTCTTCGCGAATGATTTCGCGGATGTCGGTGAGGCAGAACCCCTAGGTTCAGACGAGGCAAGGCTCGAGACTTTGGAGTAGGTTCCCAGCCGCTGATAGTGGTTTGTGCGCGTGGCCAGTGCGTGCTCAATGTTAGTTGCTTCGGCCACAAAACTAGCTTCTGTAATCGGCGGATCGCGTATAAGTCCGCAAAACATCTCGTTTTGGACGCCCCACATCAAGGCGCGCAGTTTTTGTTCTTCCGTAGCCTGTGGGACCGCGCGAGCACTTAGGCGCAGAATGTCTTCAACAAAGCTTTTCACACTTTCGGCAGAGCCTTGAATTCGAGTTTGGAGGACATCATCGGCGTGCCGTCGCCGGTGCTGGTTCTCCAACGTGCGCACCAATTCGTTCTTGCAGAGCTCCCAAGAGGTCACCGAGGCCTCGCGGTTCTCGAACCAGTACCGTGGTGTTACCTCGAGAGAGAAGTAGATATTCTGAAAGCACTGATCGGGAGTCCGTCCATTGGGGCGCGCAACCAGCTCGTAATGTTGAACCCAATCTTCAACGTCGTCCAGGCCATCGCCACGAAATGGGGTGACAGCCCTTGGGCTCACCGGCACGTAGATGAGCCGCACAGCGGCCGCACTGTCGGTTTGCTGCGGCTGGAGGGCCATGGTGACGTTAGCCCTGGTGGTCTTCCCCTCGGGGAAAAGTCCGAATTCCGGAGCTTGGCCTGGTTAATGTTGACTGGCGCGGCTTTCAGGTGCTGTAGCAGACTCTAAGAAAATTCGTCAGCCTGGACTTAAGCCCGGGCTCGCATTACGTGTATTGCAATGCTGCATGAGTTTCGCACCCAGCACTTCCACCAAATGTCACGTCCAGGCCAAAGGACGGGACGATGACAGCGACCGCAGGCCAGCAGGGAAGCAGCAGGAACCAGCGCGACGGCGGGGATCCCCAGGTGATGATGATGATGATGACCTGAGACAAAATGGCACATACCCACGGCGGGGGATTGGCCATGGTGCATTGTAACACTGAAAGGATCGCCCGCATCAGCGTCGTCTTTCTTCACTGAACGCTCCCATTTTATCTTCTTAGGGTACAAGAATTTTATTCCCACACCCTGTATTAGTGTGATGTTCCATGCCTAGTATTCAGCGTCAGCGTACATAGAAATAATTCCAGCGACAGCTTTTCTGTCACTCCCAAGCCCCATATAAGGTAGATTTTTGTTCTAAGAAAGTTGTCTGAGTGTAGCTCAATATAGCTACGTGTGCTCCGCCTTAAACTATCAGAAACGAATTGACAGACCAGCTTTTCGCTAGCGGGCAAGGCTTCCGTCGTTGAGGCTTGCTAAGAATACTTGAGGTCATCGATTTCACTTCTGGATCCGGTTGTTCCATGTCATCGGAATTCCGATTGCCTCTTTTTTTAACTTAGGCATACTGCGAGGAGGCTGACATTAAGGACAGTGAAAAAAAAAATTCTCTTCGTACTATCATCACCAAATGCACTTCTCTTCGAAGAGACACTTGCTATCTTCGAAAAACGCAACGTAATTGCGAAATGAACTATGCCAAGTCATTATTCTGGCGCTAAAGAGGTCGTGCTATTTTAAATCCCAGTTATATAAGGAAGCTTCATGAGTTTGTTACCAGGTACGGGGAGCCCCTCGAAGAAGAGCAATGCCATGCTTCATTTTTTAAATCATGATTCCACATATTGGGTGTTGCCACGCGATACACGATGTTAAACCTGTATCTCATATTATCGTAAGACGATTGCAGGAAAGTGAGAGGGAGAATATTATATAACTGGGTAGTAAAAAAACAAATATCATGTTTTGTTTAGCAGGTGCTACCTTTATCGATTGTCAACTGATGCAATTGTCTGTGATGCAGTTGTCTGAAACTACGAGATAACACTTGTCTTGAATGTTTATATTTCACTCATCACAGGAAACTGCTTTCCTAAAGAGTTGTTTTGCTGACTTGTGCCCTCAAAAGAGCTCTATATCTCGGTAGTGGCGATACCAGAAAACGTTTGTCACTATCGCTCGCCAGAATGAAGTTGCGACTCGCACATAGAACGCGCTAAAAAAAAAAATCAAACCAACTGACACGTTTCCAGTTCAGGGCTGTAAATAAAATCAAGGAATTGTAATTATGTTTTCAGTTCAAGTGTGACAAAACAGCATGTGAGAATAAAGATTCATATAAAACTGGGAGAAATGACATCAGCTCCCTGAACACCTAATTCCTCTGGAGAGATGGAGTTTAGAGAGAGAGTAACTCGTTATGAAAAACTGATAATTAACAGGTTTTTAGATTTAGCAGATGTGCTACTCTCACTGACAGAGAATTGGGGATAGAAAGAGAGAACAGTAAAGTTGTAAAAAATTAAATAAATAAATCTAGGGGGAGGTGAAATGCCAGCCAAAAAACTTTAAAGTACATCTTAATAGCTGTTAAGCCATGAAGTGGTTGCATGCAGTCCAAGTAATAGGCTTACAACAGTCGCAGCGTGAGACATACCCGAGAGTAAAATACAGGCGTACCAGCGCGTGAAAATAGTCTGAGGGTGGCACGTAAGGTAAGATTGTAGGTTGTAAAGAGGCCCAAGGATTTTCTTAAATACGCAAACAGAAAGAACCTTGCATATGTATGCTTTCTACGACTGGCTGCGGTACCTAAACACTGTCCATTTCGATCACGCTGGCATTTTCACAACGAGGACTTTTCGTTTGACTGACATGGTATCGCAATCCATCTGCAAACGCGCAGTAAAGGCGCTGACAGTGATGCAGATTCTAGATACTGAGGAACACCTGGGAAGGAGTCTTGGTATTAGGGGGGTTTGATTACAGGAAATATCGTATTGATATAATCGTAAGTTCTAGAGTCACTATGTTTCTGAAGAAGCAAATCTTTTAATCAATTGGAATGCATCAGATATCAAAAAGAATACTCAAATATATCTGAGACGATGGTCGCCAATACGTGCAGATTCATCTGCTTTTTCATTGGCTAGAAAGCCACAGGGAGTTGGTATTCATTAGATGATCTTGAGTGACCTGCGGCAATTGCCATATAATGTAGATACCTGATAATAAAGTGCATGAATTGATGATTAGGTTTCGTGAGCAGGTTTGAGAGGACTCACAAAAATGGTTTCGAGTCGATAAAGACAACCCATAGACAAGGGGTTCCCCGGAATATATAAGAAGCCGCTTTTGTATTGCTGTGAAGCTCGGGTAGTATATATGATGTCTTCCACTGTAACCACTAAGAAATTACATGACTTGTTCAGGATACATAAAGGCAAAAGTAATACATTTCATGAGTAGTTAAATAATCGGGGAGTATGTGCGTGTGCTGCGTATACTCAGCGGTTATTTAGGCGAAACTAGCCGGCAGAAGCACTGCCTATGGTATGAAGCGTCTTGCATTTATACCCGGAATAAACTTCAGTTCATTAATACTAGGGAGGAACAGAAGCTCCCGAGCTTGATCAAAGCCCGAGATCTGATGGCGTAGGTAGATACGGTCTAAGTTGTTCTTCTCTTGCATGATGTGTCGAGGATTGAAAAGCATTGATTCCTCTACCGCAATCACATCCAGCTGAGACATCCTGCTTCTGTTAGTGTTCCTGACGCAAATGAACATTTTGGGAGTTAAATATCTATCGGCAGGCAGTTTTTCCGCTTGGCCTCAAGGACGTTCTTGATTAATACTGGTAGTCTTTGAAGCACTGGTAGATAGTAGAACAGGATACATTAAACTTAGGCTTTTTACCCGAACTATTGATCGGCAGTTGCGGCCCCGTCGTATTCCTGCCATGAATGTGAAAAAGAAACATTACTCTCTGTCATAATTTCTAGGAATTGCTGACACCTTAAATAAGATATTTGGTGTCCACCCAGAGAGAGCAGATATCAAGTAATTGATTTTCTCTTCATGGCAGGGCAACCATTTCTGCGGAGAGGCGAACACCTAGAAAAACCAGGTGTAACGAGCTGTGCGCTAACGCTCAATGAATGCGTTTGACTAATATAGTGTGAACTGATGCGGTCTAGACAAATATCTCCACTAATCGTTTGCGTACTACTCGCGGAAGGTTTGCTGTTATGTATTTGAGGTCAATTTTGAATAAGAGAGGATTAAATACAGTTCTTTGAGGTACCCTCTGTCCTGCATAAAAGTAATTTCAGCCGTCGACAGTGCTCACAAAACTTTTCACCTTATGTAAACAGTGTACAATCCACTCGGACAACTTTTCGCAAAAACCGCAAGAATTGCATGATGAAAAGCAGTCAAACATGGCCTAATGTCAAGCAAAATGGCGCTCGGAATTGACTGAGCATAAAGGCATTATTTAAGTGATGACAGAAGGGCTACGCCTTTATCAGTAGCAGGTATCATTTTGCAACTTCCGTTCATTTCTATAGGCTACTCATTTCGGCTTTCGATGAAATAAGTGATGCGTTTGTAACCGTACGCTCTATAGGCTTACCTACACAGCTTAATAGAGCGATAGTCTTCATTGATTCATAGCTTGTTAGCTGTTTGCGAGATTTCAAACGCGCACAATATACGACAGCTCCCATTTAGTTTGGACCTCACTGGACATCAATGTAGAATTGTTATATTCCAGTAGTCGAACGGTAGTTTGGGGCGGGGGGGCTTTGCGATGGCGTAGTTGGACACTTCATCACGATCCTTAATTGTGCATTTGTTTGATTTCGCGATAGTTGTAGATATATTTTTCGTTTTTAAAGGCAGGTTCGCGGCTTTACTGCCTCCTGGGGAATACCTGATTTATTATCTGTGAAGAGCTTCGAATGCCGCTACCCCATTTACAGTAATCTGCAGTATTCTGGGTTATCCAGCGTGCATTTTCATAAACATATAGTGTTGCGAAGGGGTGAACCTATTAGAGCGGCTTGCGAATACGCAAACAATAAGAGAATTTTTAACTCGATAGTGTTAAGGGTGTCGCTGAAAAGCCGCTTTCGGCGTTGTGTTCTCCATGGTATCTCGAGAATCGTTGAGAATATAGAAAAATAAAAAATGTCCTTAACGTACGGGGAATCAAACTCCGGACCTCTAGATTGCCAGACGAGTACACAGCAGATATCCTACAGAACTTCTTTTTCTTGATTACCAGTCTTCACAACTCACACAACAGAAAAAGCATTTACAATAATTGCTTGCATGTAGGATAATCATGCAGTGAAAGCTGGCTACTTGGTACTAAAATTCCACCAGGAAACACCAGAGGTGCTACTTTCAAGGCTAAATAAGGAATCGATCAACTCTTTTGTATATTTTGCACAAACCATTGCATTCTTTCGTGCGAACATATTCGGGCTGGCCTTGCATCTGGTCCACAATAGAATTCAGCGATTTTCGAAAGCCAAATGCTCAGGCCAGTGAGCATTATTGTATCTTAAGTCAATCCCTCAACGTTTTGTACGGTGAGAAATCGTATTTCAAACGGGTTCAATGGAAAGACTTTGCTAATTGTTGTTTGCATGATATCTGATATGTACACAGATTCTCAGAACGCAAGAATACATGGTCATTTGCTCCAGCTGCTTGAAAAGAAGACAGTCTGCACCGACGGCAGGAACATTCCTTTTTTTCCAATCCGTTTTTTTCTACAATACCGGTACATGTTCGTCATCGAGTCATTCTCTTCCTGTTCGTTTACGAACAGAGTTTGTCTACAGACAGAAAACATTGAGACTACTGCTATACAATAGGAAAATTGAGCAAGTGTCTTTTCTAGTTCACTTTTTTATGCTACTATCGCCACTTCATCTACATTTGCGGTTAGCTCTGTACACTCAGTACTGCTACTCTCCTGGTTTCTGCTTCCCGCAGCTTTGTCTTGAGTGACCTGTATCAATTGTTTTCGTACGGGCTCGTCATAGCTTCAATGGCTCTTTAGCACTCTTAATTTGAACGGGCTTGATTTGGATGAAGTGAGCGCGCTGTCATGATCCTGCTCGAAACGTGTTCCTTGTACCTTCAAGAGCACTTCGAACTTGTTAAAAGGCAGGGAAAATTGGTCCCTTAGAAGATGAGTGGTAGCAATAGCCTCTGTGTCAAGTTACCGGAATGGACTCTCGATATGTATGCGAGCCAGAGGCAAACAGACGCTGTCTTCCTGGACAGGTTGACAGATACAAACAAATTCGCCCCAAACATTTGTTGAGTTTACATACAAATGATCGACAACATCTTATGTTGCGCGAGAATCACGCAGAACCTTAAAACGCCTTTAGGTTAGCTGTTCATTTCTTCAAGTAAGGTTTGAAAAGCGCCAAATTTATTTCGCTCCCTTTATCGTAGCACACTACGTGCGCACGCCTGCAATCTGAAGGAACAGAGCCTGGCTTCTCGCACTTGTAACAAATGATAGGTTTTGCTTTTGGAAAGCTTTCTGTTTTCTTTCTTTTCATCTACGGCTTGAGCATGGTCCCATGGGGTGCCATTCCTACCCCTTTAATCCCCCGTTCCCTTTCCCCTGTGCAGGGTAGCCAACCGGAATTATTTCTGGTTAACATCCCTGCCTTCCACCCTTTTTTTTCTCCTCCTCCTCCTCCTCTCGATAGGCAA
The DNA here is from genome assembly GCF_055883805.1 of Amblyomma maculatum. Lineage (NCBI taxonomy): Eukaryota > Metazoa > Arthropoda > Arachnida > Ixodida > Ixodidae > Amblyomma > Amblyomma maculatum. The sequence goes on from NC_139351.1 coordinate 73,479,561, forward strand.
CCGATCTCTTTAAATGACTCGATTTTTTTATCGTAATTTACACAGTCCTCGTTGATCATTCTGGAAATTGCGACTCCCGACTACTGCGCTGGAGTACCCGGGTTCGAACCCGACCTCGGCGGCTGCTGTCTTCGAAGAAGGCGAAAACAAGAGGCGTCCGTCTGCTGTGCGATGTCAGCGCGCGTTAACGATCCCCAGGTGGTCGAAATTACTCTGTAGCTCTCCATTACAGCTCCTCTTTCTCTCTTTTCACTTTAACTGCCACCTTCCTCCCTTCCCTTACGGCGCGGTTCAGGGGTCCACAGAAGCAAGTGTGACAGATACTGCGCCTTTCCCTTCTGGTGAACCAATTATTATTATTTTTATTATCTGCAACTTGATATGAGAACGAAGGTAGCAGGTGCTGGGGCCACGAGTCTTTCCCCCTAGAAAGTTCCGTTTGCTCATACCATCTAACAGTTGCGAGGAAAGCCCGAATGTGCTAACACAGTTGATGAGGTTGCATCGGACCTTTGATCAGAATATTGCCCCGGTCTGTCTCCAACGCCGATAACCTAAAGAGGAGAAAGACAGACTTTAGCCTTCATCTCAAGCTGTAACCGCTTCATCTCAAGGTCCTGTTCTCGGTGCTTGATATCGCTTCAGACGTTTGTCATCGCCTGTACTACATTTCACGTACTCCTCTATCTCTCACTGTGTCTTAAGCCCAAAGAGTTAATGGACTCATCATCTGCCTTTAGAGCGAGAAATACATGTATAGTTGAGATTTGCGCATCACCTCGCCATTTTTCACCTCAACACTTTACACATCAACAGCAATTCCGGCTTCTGTAATGATATGAGTTCATCTTTAGTTTACACTAGACTGCGCCTGATCGTTCCTTATTGGGACAGATCCCAAACACCGCAATCTATCTTCGATAATTGTTATACATTTCATCTCCGACACCTAATTCGAGAACGCGGTAAATCGCAGAAGAATTATCTGAGACACTCACGCATTTTAGAGCGCAGCTTTTTCGCGCCCATTCTTACGTTTCGCGGCTTCGCCGCTATCCCTCGTAACCAGCTCCACCGAGAATTGATCCCTTGGATCCCCAGCAGAGTGCTTTAACCAGCAGAGCTACGCTCGGTATCGTGGAACGTACTGCAGCCATAAAATTAGGAGAAGCCTGCTTCTGCGAAAGAGAGCCATGGCTAGCCTTGACCGCCTAGTAAAGAGCAGACATTAGACAGTCAACCAGGATCCGTATAACTTGTGCCATGGTCTTTCCAGTTGTGATGTCTGGATGCGACAGTTGGACTTTGAAGAAACCTGACTGCCGAAGAATTGACGCGTTTGAATTGTGGTGCTGGCGAAGGCTCTTGAGAGTTCCTTGGACTGCCAGAAGATCAAATCAGTCGATATTGTCGACAATAAACCCTGACTGCTCATTGGAGGGTCAGATACTAAAGTTAAAGCTCAGCTACTTTGGTCATCTGATAAGAAGAGAGGTGCCGCTGGAGAAAGATTTGATGTTTGGAAAGTTTGAGGGTCACCGGAGAAGGGGTACGCAGCGAACGCGATGGTTAGATCGCATCCTCGAGGCACTGCAGATGAAGGTATGTGATGTTAGGAACATAGTGAGAAACCGGAAAGCGTGGTGTGATATGGTCCATAGGGTCACGAAGAGTCGAAAACGACTGAACTACTAAACTTAACTGAAATAAACATCATAATTCTGCTTGTCTACCGTGAGGGTTATAATATCAGTGACAATGATGCTGCAATTAGTGATAATGCCAGTTATAAAGTGATCAATGATAATAACAATGCATTCATTTGATAATGACAATGAGAGCAAACGTGCTGCAGCGTGAGCACCAGCCATGCTTAAGCTTTAGAATTTCTGCAGTGTCAATTCTACAGTGCTCTAAGTTGAGAGCGAAGCTCTTTGGTGGCCATCCCTGCGTTTCACAGTAACTAGTAACGTAATAGTTGGCGTCGGTGTTTTTTTCTCGTAACCACCTCCGCAGCCTAAGAAAATTATATCATAGGATATATATATATATATATATATATATATATATATATATATATATATATATATATATATATATAATCAATGCAACATCCCATATCCGTCTCTAAAATTAAAAAAGCCCAATTGCTCACTTTTTGTCCGAATTAATTATAATGGCCTCTGACCAGCCATGGAATATACGGTAAGAGTGACCTTGTAAAGTTTTCGCAACAGTCAATACATATGTAAAGTATAACGTCAACTTTTTTCTCTTCATGGAGTTTTCGGCAAAAGCTCAAAAAATGCTTCGAGAGAGAGGCACTATTTTAGAAATTTTCCCCTTGACAATGTTAACGTCTCTGACACTGCCATCTGAAATACACACATGTTTTGGTAAACATGTTTTTATCCCACCGCGGTGGCACAGTGGCTAGGGCGATTTATTGATGTGTGAAAGAACGTGGGATTGGATCCTGACTGTAGCATCTAATTTTCGATGAAAGCGAAAACCAAGCTGCCAATATGCTTTGGGATGTCAGTGCATGTTAAGAACCCCGAGTGGTCGAAATTTTCGGAGCCTTGCACTACGGCGCTTTCATAGCCTGAGTTGATAGGAGACGATCACACCCTATAAACGAAGGCCAAATAATTTCTTGTACTGCCTAATTTACCCCCATATGTTTAGAGTTTGCACCGAGTTGGTATTGCGTATAATTGGCTGGGGCAAATTAATTACTGGTGTTGCAATTCGTCAAATCCAAATTGTTTGGCGAGTTACACGGTCAACGCTTGATTTCACTTTTTACGTCAAAAGAAAAATGCGCAATCAGCTCCTCTTAGCTCTTATTTGATGATCAGACATTTCCGGGCTTTCAGATAATTGAAAGGAAATCAAATTTTCCTTTATAGGTTTTATGAGAACTGAGCATAGCGATTTGCAATGAGCGTTTTGCGGGTAATATGAGTGGCAGTGATATAGAGCTTTGACTTTTGACCTTGTGCGGCTCTGTCGACAGCTATCGGCCAAGACTTTGTCTGTTCTTTTCGGGTTGGAAGGTTAGCTAGGCTCAAGTGCATTTGTGAAACAACACAAGAACGGAAAGTGGTGTTGTTATGTACCTGGTGTGATTTCCATTTTAAGACTTCTACCATTGAGAATCATAAAATCAAAAAGTTCTTTCGTCTGTTCATGGGTCTCCGCTACATGGTTATCGCTTTGCTTCCATGTAGTATGTAGCGCACGTGCGGTGGTTCGGGGTGGTTCATATTACCCAAAAAGGATACTGTTGCACAAAAACGTGTGCGAAAGAAAGAAAGGTTATGATATTGGAGAGCGCTAATTTCCACGTTGTTTTCTTTTCAAGACTGCAGCTTCGTAGACAGCAATGTGAAAACAGATATAGTAGATATACTGTCAGACCTTTCATTAAGTCTCTTTATTCCTCAACGCTTTTGTGCAAGTGCATTCCTTTTGTGGCAATTGTAATAAACATGCAAAAACTGCGTATCATAATATTCTTACATGGAAACTCCATCTGCAGAAAACCTATCTACTTGTGCAGCTTTATAACCGAAAATGCAGGCTGTTTTTTGTCACATTACTATGGCCTTAACACTCAAAATCATACACATGTAATGCTTTTGTGATTCTGTAACAAATGCTATCCAATATCAAACTTTTTCCAATGCTTTTTTAGGCCTTGAACACCAGTGAGAAAATTTGGGATGTCGAGCGAAGTGAATATACCAATGGCCTGCATGGAAGAATTACATGTGTCTACGACAAAAGACGAAATGTAGAAGGCAATAAATACGAGTTTTTGCACGTATATAAAGATGGAGAGCAACGGTGAGTGTTTACATGACGAGTTATTGGTTAATGTTTGTTTCAAGTGCACACTCTATATATATCAGGTGGAAAAATAACAGTATAGTAGTTTTATAATCTTAGATTTTATATTTTACAAACCATTATACTCTAACTCTGCACTCTTGATGTAAAAATTGAAATCGGTAACATGAGAGTCGGAGTTCCGTGCTGAGGAATACATATTCTCAGTTTTTATCTTTTACTGAAAAGTTCGTAGAAAAATCGTAGTTGCTATATTTCGCACTTCATTGAGAATCATTTCATTCTTTACACTTGCTATGTAACACATAGTGGGCTCTGAAGTGAGCACCCCAGTGCGTGTGACGCGGGCAAAGCAGGCCACCCGGTAGGCACGATGCGAGTGTGCAACGGAAGCCGACGTAGGCCTCGCTACAATGATCACCACTTAGACCTATGCAGGCAGCCCTTATGGGGCTGCCTTCATTCTTCCCGCATTGCCAAATGTGCACGTCCTGCCAATTTCCCCGATGGTCAAATTTCGGACAGATTTCGGCAGCCACTCTTGAAGATTTATTTCTATTTTTTGTCAGCGCCAGATAATGACATAGGACGGATGCGGGTTCTACGGCGGCAAGCCAAATGTTCTCATGACGTTTTTGCTATAGGGGTCCGACTCGAGTAATTGATGTGCCGCCCTAGTACCAGTATCTCATTGATTATTCACCGGCACATTAAAGGAATTATTTTATGCATATCTGCTCTTTGTAAACGCAACCATAAATTTCATAATAATTTATTATGAATAGTCAAGCCTAACACTCCATGTTCAACATTGTTTAGGCGGTGAAGGTGTGTGTTCTTAACGGTTGTATTGTACGGATAGTTCCAAGTCTATTTATGGCGACCACTTAAAGAAACAAGCAATTCGTGCATTGCACTCTTAGCGCAATCGCAATTTACATGAGCGCGAGAACCGACGCCATCAATTTTCCTGAACGACTAAAATGCTAACAACTTTTGTACAAACCATCTACGATAGTAACTTACGGAAACGTCTAATTTAAATCAAGGACGGAAAGAGTGCGTGAACAATAATATTTAGACACTCCATTGTGGTCAGCCCCGCTAGGGCCAGCGTAGGACCCACAGCGGTTATGATTAGGCCACCCCACTTGCGCTGGCGCTATTGTTCGCGACAAAAGCTCCCATTTGTATGGCGTCGCGAGCCATTGTTAACAAATCTGACAAACAAGGGGGCGTGCGCTTTTCTATCCTCGCCAAGGCCCATGTGGGACCTAAAGCGATTTTGTGCGGGCTCTCCAATTGGGCTGGATGTTGTTTTTTATTCCAGAGCCTACTTGCTGTTTCACGTGCCTTCAAATTCCCCACAGCGGACTCATTTCCCATAATGGCCCATAATGGCCGATAAAGGACCTTAAGCGGCTTAGATAAGATGAGCTCACTTGGGCTTCCCTAGGGTTTCCCTTGGGCTTCCCTTCCCTGGGCTTCCCTTGGGCTTCCCCTGGGCTTCCCGAGTGTAATTGTACTAAATATCCTAGCTGTCCTCAAGTAACCTACAAGGGGCCGACATAGCATATGTGGGCATATCAGTTTTGCCCCACCATGGCTGATGTAGTTCACGCCGAGATTTGTTATGGGCGGACCTATTTAGGATCTATGAGAGCTTTCCTACATGGGCCCATATTTATTCTGGGTCTGTCTTCAAATATCCGACAGGGGACCATTGTGGTCTGGACCCGTGTAGCAGAAACAACGTCAAACCGAAATAGGACTTGCGCACTTTTGCCCCTTCGGGGACCGATGCAAAATTGTTATTTGCCTAGCCCTACTCTCCTACATTGCACGCACTGGGACCCACATTTGGTGCTACATGGGTTGGGTTGAAATTTATTTATAAACACTTGTAGAGGAAAAAGGTCTGTATCTATTGGAGCCTGGCCAGCAACACTCGGCACAGCACATATTCCCTTTAATGTTGTGCCGCATTGCCGCTCTTAATATTAAAATATTTTTATGAACTAAAACAAGTTACGTTTCGTGGATCAGCTTTTGAGTCAGAAGGCAATTTGTATCCCAGGGCACAGACCTCTTTAGGCAATTGAGCGCAACATTCATCGAAATACTTGCGGGAAATGTTTCCTCAGTAAGCTCACTTTCTTGCATATATCCAAGCCGGTGAACAAGGATACGCAAGCGCCATAGATTAAACATTCAGTTCGTTTTCATGACTGAAGTTTATTTGTGTAACATGTGACACGGCAATACGCAACAAACGAATAGAAATGACTGGCGCATTCACGTGACACGATAGTGTTGCTCTCATTCGTAGTTTTAGTGAACGAAATGATTTCAAAAATGGGTCCACAACATCTTAGCAGCAGCAGCACACATTGTTACAGGGAATTAAGTTTAATATTTACAAAATTTGCGGTGAATGCATGAAAGCTAGGCACAGTCGCAGTAAGGCTGGTCCCATAACCAGTCCCCACGCATCCGCTTCATTCTCTTTCATATACGCACCCATCCACTTCGTCCTTCTCTTTCACATGCGCAACACCGTGCGGCGCAGAGTAATAGACATAACAGTTTCAGCCGGGGCAGATAAAGCTCGTCCTCGAACGAGTTAAAAAGATTTGGAATAGCAGCGTTTCATTTGTGCCACATGACCAGCCGAGTCTTCCGAGAGCAGCGATTTGTCAATGCTAATTTAGCGATGACGTAAGTTACTTCACTGAACCGACTTATAACAGCAAAGGATCCGGCGTATTGCCACAAGAACGTTTGGAACAGTCCGCGCTTGGCAATGCCGTCCAAACCCAAACCAAATCTCCGGGTTCGTAAGTTACTGCAGCATGAGCCGCATTATACCGAACATTCGTGCGGCCTAGGGAGGCGATAGTTTGCAAGCGAGCAAGACGACGCCATTCTTCAACAGGACAGAGATGCTGCGATACGGATGGGTCATCGTGCACGGAGAATGAAAGAATTGTGTTCAGGAAGGTTGAACATGAGCGCGCGCAAAAAAGGGAAAAGAGAGAATATCCGGTCATTTCATGCTTAGCTGTGTTATAGGCATAAGTTACAATTGGCAAGACGGCATCCCAGTTCTTGTGATTTGATGTTACGTAGATTGACATTATGTTTCGGAGTTCGGTTTAGGTTCTCGGTAAGGCCGTTTGTCTGAGGGCGGTAGAGAGTAGAAGGGTCACAGAGCCTCAAAAGTTCTTCCCCGATATTTGCACTGAACTGTCGACCGCGATCACTGATAGTCACTAGGGGCGCGCAGTGACAAACGACTATTTGGTGTAACAAAAAGCAGAAACGAGTGTAAACGTTTTCCACACATACCGGGTAAAATAGTCAAAGAGGGTTCTCCACATATCGAGTCAAACAGTCAACAGCTACGATAATCCAGCGACGGCCATCAGATGATTTTGGGAAAGGAGCAACCAGATCAATCCCAAGTTTCTCGAAATGCGACCTAGGGGGCTTGACAAGTTAAAGAAGGCCAGCCGCTGGTGTGGTGCTCAGCTTCAGACGTTAGCAACAGACACAACATGCTACATAGCGCTTCGTTGTCGTGTTCAGCATGGGCCAATTAAGTCGTTCTCGGACCGTCGCGAGAGTGCGGGCAAAACCAAGATGAGTTGAAGTGATGTCATCATGCATTGTAAGTAGGACGGCATTTAGAAGAGAAGCCGGGACAACAAGCAGCAGACGGGCACTTAGGTAGCTTTTTTGAGTAGACCATCTCGAATAACAAACGATGAAGATGCTGACTTGCGCGCCTTATTAAACAATGGAGTAAGTTTTTGGTCTTGACATTGCTCTTGCAGGAACTTTATGTGGTCTGGTAATGTTTCGTTCCCAGGCGCCAAGCAGTCGTCTAGGTCATCTTCAACGAATGCCGTGCATGGAAGAGGAACCCAGGACAGTCAGCGTCGGCATGGCGGCGCCAACTCTTATAGGACACAGAAAAGTCATATCCCTGTAAACGTAATACCCAGTGAGCTAATAGACCGGAGTGGTCACGCAGGCTAACAAGCCAACACAGGGTGTGATGGTCAGTAATAAAGTTGAAGTGCCGGCTTTGCAAATATGAGCAGAACATTGTAACAGCGAAGATGACGGCGAGACATTCCGCTTCTCTCACTGTGTAGTTGCGTTCTGTAGCTGGATGGGCGCCGTTCTGGAGCTGGATGAGAGCCGCACCGACGCCCACACCACATTTATTGTTGTGGACCTCGGAGGTAGCAGCTGGAACGAAATGGCGTAAAACAGGACCAGATGTGAGCAGAAGCTTCAACTGCGCGAACGATGACTCGCATTCCGTGGACAAAACAAACTGAGCGTCTTTTTGCAGGAGCGAAGTGAGCAGATGAGCCATTTGGACAAATTCTTGAATGAAACGGCGGAAATATGAACATAGCCCAGATAGCTTCTCAAATGTTTTACCCTCAGAGGTTTTGCAAAGTCTCTCAAAACAGAAATCGTTTGGGGGTCGGGCTGAATACCTTCATGATCCACTTCATCGAAGCATAAACGCCTGCCGTTTACCAAAGGGACACTTTCTAGAGTTTAAAATTACCCTGGCATCTGGAATACAGTCCAGCACAAGACTACGTCGCTGATTATGCTTCCTAAATGTATTTCCATAGATGATATCGTCATCTAGGTAGCACATGTATATCTGCCACTTTAAACCGCACATAATTGAGTCCGTAAATCGTTCGAATGTTGCGGGTACGTTGCCCAGTCCAAAGGGCATCAGGTTAACCTCATAAAATCCGTAACATGTCACAAACGCTGTCATTTCTCGGGATCTGCCAATAGCCACACCGCAGATCTGCTGACGAGAAGCGGTTTGAAGGCAATTTAGGGCATTGTCGATACGTGGAAGAGGATAAACGTAATTTTTGTACCTGCGTTTGACCGACGATAGTCAACACAAAGTATCCACAAGTTGTCCTTCGTAACCAAGATGATGGTGGCTACACCAGGACTGGAGGATCCGCGTATAAGATCTTTCTTCAACATGTATTAAACTTTTTCCTTAATTGCTCTGCTCTCGACTGGTGATACTCGGTAGGGCTTCTGTCTGATCGCATCAACACTGTTGATCTGTGTGACATACGTAAATGTGGCGGAACAGAAAAAAACGGCTTCTTGAGCACACTGAGGCGTAACGTGTAGAACTTCACATAACTTTTGCTGTTAGGATCACGAGAGCGATTTGTTTATTATCCGGGTTATATTCGCGCTGTAAGCAGGATCCACACGCTGGTTTGGACGTGGAGACACGAACCGAATAGAAAGGACCTTGTAGCCGTCGCATGTAGCCAACTGGAGGCCGCGGGAAGCTTGGTTTGTTTCGTCCCTTCGCCCCGAGGCGTCGCCAGGATGCGAACGGCAGACGCACCCTTATCAGCCGGGAACAACACCGGCACGCTTCTGCGAACAACTTTACGGCCAGCTCGTCCAGCGATCTCCCGCTGAGGCGCCAAACATGTGTGCAGGGAGACGCCGCTAATGAAGCCTTTTGCACTGCCACAAGCGCTCACTAAATATCCTGCAGAAGGCGACAATAGGCGCGACCCTTGGCCCTCCCAAGTAGCGACTCAGCCCAGCGGCCTCCCGCTGTGTCGCCAGGCATCGGGTGCGAGCAACGGCGACTGTACACTGCTCTGGGACAGTGCCGCCCCCACCCCCCTTTTCTCGAACGGGACAGCTGGGTTGCCTAGTTGCCAGATCCCCCGCGGCGTCTCTTTCAGGAAGGCGTCAGCTGCAAAGTCGCGTCGGAAACACGCTGGGGAGGGGAGGGAAAGACAGGCGCCGTATGAGAGGGTTTCGGGCCCGCCGAGTGGAGAGAGTGTGTGTTTTGAATGTTGTATTTTTATTTGGCGTAATTAAGGACCTGGGTCCAAGGTTATTCCCAATCCACTAGGGTTGTGGTATGTCTTTCAATTTTATTGGCTGTTTCATTTTCGGGGCGCATCACTTAAGGTGACCGCCATTGGGTCTTTGTTGATGTTTTTCATCAAAAAGCGGTCCTCGGGCCATGTTCGGCAGTCAAGATTGAGGCTTCGTGCTTAGCGTGTATTTACAGTCCCTAGGCTTTAACCGAAACGCTCGGTAGAAAAGTAAGGGCTTGTAGAGTGACTTCTCCGTATGAGAGTCTATTTTCTTTTAAGTTACATTTGTCTGTGTGACTTTTCTTGCTGTAGTTTACAGTTTGCCAATGTATACTATTTTTCTTCTGTAAATATAATTCTCCTCTTGACCACCATCTGGTCATCGTCTACTGCTTCTTCACTGCCGAATGACCACGTTTGGAGCCCGTCCGAAGACTGGCAACGAACGAGCATAACATTACTGGCACAGCACGACAGGATTCGGCCACCTACGACACCGAGCGGACATCGCCCTAATCCAGCAGTTTCCAGACATCACGAAACTCCCACCTGGTAGCAAATCGTCCGGGTGGCCTGGAGGGAGCCGACAAAAGAGTACCAGTAAGGGAACAACGAACCCTGGCGCCCCGACCCTGAGGCGCCGCCCATCCCGCAGCCCCAGTCAAGGCGACGGAGAAGCAACGTCAGCCGCTACCGACACGAGCATGGGTGAGCGGGATTCTGTACGTATCGTTGCGGTGGTTATGGCTCAAGCGTATAACGGACATATGGTGTTGACAAGAAGCATGATGGCGAGCTCAGCTAGCAGACAGGCAGAGGAGAATGTGTTAAAGGAGAATGGTTTAGAGGGCAATGGTCAGCCGGCTGAGGCATCACAACAGAATGCGATGGCTGGACCAGCGAAGGAAGCGGCGATTACCGAGCCGGCGGCAGGCGCGCTACAAAAAGTAACGCCACTGACCGACACCGAATCTATGGCAATTCGCCTCATGGAACTCGATTTTCAACAGGAAAAGCTCAAAATTGAGTCGCGAGAACGCCTCAAGTTGAAAAAGCTCGGATTGGGCACGACAGGCGACGGGCAGACCCCATGATGTCGGAATCAGACGAGCAACGGAAATCGGGCTTTACCCGGTCTCCCACTGTGCCAAGGTCCTAAAGGGACTCAAGCTACCGTGTAACGCGGACGTACCCTTGTGGTTCGACGAAATGGATAGGGTACTCACAACGTACGATATACCGGTATAAAGCCGCGTACACTTGATCATGCTAGCGCTTACCGAGAGCGTTCGGTACCTGCTTCGCGGTGTTAGTAAGATGAGTGCAGCTACTAGGAGTCAGTAAAACCTGCTGTGTTAAGCGAACTAAAGTTCACCCCAGCCGAGTAATAAGACCGGTTCGAACGCGCTATTAAACGCAGGGAGGAAACATGGGCACAGTTCGCCTCCCGCGTCAAGACCTACTTTCTATAATATCTTCGTTCGAGGGAAGCAGACACTAAGGATAATGTGATAGCCCTCATCTTTGCTGATAGGTTGAAAGCTAGCGTAAGTGCAAAGGGCCTAGAATATGTGTGCCCACGCGAGGGAGAAAAATGGGTGAAACCGGATGAGATGTCACAGATACAGCAGACATTCGAGCAGGCAAAGGGGAAGGGACGCGCGATGCGACAGGCGGCCGCTCACGGCGAGAAAGGAAAAACTGAATCCCTGCCGAAAGTGTAGCGTCAAGCGAAACGCCCAGTGTTACGTGTGCCGCGCAGTGGGCCATCGAACCAAGGACTGTCCCCGAGCTGTTCACAATGCGCAGAAACCAGATAGGCGCGTCCGAGCACAAAACATAACAGTTGCCAACACGGGAACGGCCGAGACTTTAGCGCCAGCTCACCTAGACAGGATGCTGATTGCAGAAATGAGAGCGCCCGGATCGTCCGAAGAAGTGCCTACACCGAAACTACAGCAAGTAGATATAGAATGCGCTGGAGTGCCTACAACGGTGATCACAGACACCAGTAGCGAAATTACGGTAGTCAGAAAAAGTCTCGTGCCTAAAGAGTTTCAGGAGCCTTGCGGCAAGATAAATCTTGTGTCAGCATTTGGAGAAACAGTAGAGGCAAAACTAGTAACCCTCGTGGTCGTTGTGACGAGGCGACCGTCAGTTATAGCACAGCCGGAGGCTGTAAACCTCGTATGCGCACTTACCAGCAAGCTCGCGGAGGGAGTAGACTGCCTGCTTTCACGTGAGGATTGGGAGCTGCTAGTGCATTCCGGCGGCAGTGACGGATTGGTTGTTCCGAATGGCGCTCAAGTTACGGTTGACCCCGCTAGTGGCCGAGTAAACCTCCGATTCATCCCCAACGAGTGATGGAGCTCACGCGAGACAATCTCAGGCAGACGAAGAGCTGAATAATGAGTCGACTGTGACATCAGGCGAGAAATACGAACCGGGCCAGGACGGGCAGTCAGCTAATGACGAGTGTTTGACGCATGATAACGAGGAGACGACCTCAAAGCAGCACGACGAGCTCCGATCGACCCAGCGGTCTGATGAAAGTCTTAGGAAAGCTTGGGCACACGCTGAAACAGGCAAATGATGCGTGTCCACCTCGGAAGGGTTTCTATATAACTAGTATTCCACCACAGGCACTAGAGTAAAGCAGCTCGTGCTAGCCCTGAGTAGACGTGAAGAAGTACTTCACGTTCATTCACTTTCACGAATCACTTTGGGGAGGGCATTTGGGACCAAGGAAGATGAGGGCAAGAATTAAATACAGCTTCTTCTGGCCTGGTTTAGAGGCGGATGTGGCGTTACTCTGCAAGACATTTCACGCGCGTCAGGTTCGGTCAGACAGGATACCTATCACGCCCCTCAACAGACTGGACCACCCTTTCTAGGCAGTGAACGTGGACATTATCAGGCCGATCGATGTATCCTCAGGCCGGGGTCACCTATGCTCTTTGTCTGGTTGATTTGTGCACGCGGTGGCCCGAGCTGGTCTGTCGGCGTTCACTGGCTGCAAGAGCAACATGGGACGCCCTATTCAACATTTTAGCCGCACTGGCATCCCGGGAGTGGTGTGTTCAGAACAGGGTACTAACTCACGGTAAAGCTTACGCAAGAAATGTTAGCGAGGTTGACGTGGGCCCCCCGGTTTTCGACTCCCGAACACCCAGAGAGCAATGGGACCGTGGAAAGGTGGAACCATGTCCTGAAAAACATGATTTTCCACGTCATTGAAAAGGGCCCGTAAAACTGGGACAAGCTGATACCATTCGTTCTCTGGGCATATATATAGACAAGTTCCTCATGACACGACGGGGGTGGCTCCTTTCCGACGTCTTTATGGCAGGAATCCTACGGGGCCACTGGCCATATTGCAGCGCGCCTGGACAGGTGAGCAGCCGCTCCCAGCCACTTTAAGAGATGAGCCCGCATAATATCTTAGACAGCTACGTGAGCAGCTAGAGGTAGCCGCGGAGGTGGCGGGACTGATGGCGAGCGCGCGCCAGGGGAGCTATGCTCTAGCATACAATAGACAGGCCTGCAACAAAGTGTTATTGTAGGGGACCAGGTTCTCGTTTTTGACACCGACCGCGGCAGCAAACTGGCCCCGAAATGGTTTGGCCCCTACATGATAGCAGCGCGCGAAAGGCAGAATTCTTACCGAGTCGATACCGGTGCGCGAGCCGCGCCACTCGTGCATGCCAACAGGCTTCGGACTTATTACGCTCGGGTTAGTCACGTTGGGGTAGTCTTTGACGAAGACACAGATTTCGGAGAGATCGAGTGCATGCCTCTCCCCTCGTCCGCGCACCCAACGTTTTCGTTCGGTCGAACGCGAGAAACTGGCACATTTGGGCTTCCAGCAGCACGCTGAAATTGTGAGAATATTCGGCGGTTATTCTGATCCATTCACCGAGACTCTTGGGGCTGCAGAGGTAGGACTACACAAAATCGAGCTTCACGGCGGGTATCAGCCAAAACGCGCTTTCTATTACCGAGTGCCTCAGCTTCTTAGAGAAGCGGTAGGCCGGCAGGTAAATGAGTTGTTAGACCTGGGCCTCATATGCGTAGGAAAAAAGGACGGTTCAGTGCGTATGTGTATCGATTACCGCGCGCTAAACGCGGCCACGCGCACTGATGCATTCCCGATGACACACCTGCAGGAGTTAATCATGAGTGTAGGCCACGCCAAATATGTTACATTGGTAGATTTGCGTCAAGGCTATTGGCAAGTACCGGTAGCCGCCGGAAACCAGCACTTGACGGTTTTTGTAACCCACGAAGGGCAGTATGCGTGGCGCGTCATGCCATTTGGTTTGTAATACGCGGCAGCAACTTTACAGCGAATCATGAATACGCTGCTATCGAGGCATCAGGCCTATGCTGCGGCATACCTTAACGACATCGCTATTTTTTTGGCTTCTTGGCAGGAACCCCTGAAGCATTTAAAGATTGTGTTTGGCTTACTCCGCGAGGTTAAGCTCAAGGTCAGCCCCGAGAAATGCCAAGTCGCACAGGCACGGATAAAGTACCTGGGATATGTAGTGGGCGGTGGTACTCACACGCCGCATCCAGAACCTCGTGCCACCTGCCACGAAAAAGCTGCTGCGAAGCCTACTGAGGCTAAGTGGATACAACCGCGAGTATGTACAGCACTACGCTGATGTCGCTGCACCACTCACGTCGTTAACGAAGCGAGGGATACCAAACACGATCGCTTGGACTCCGGAAGCGCAGCGACCTTTCGAGAAACTTTAGACCACGCTTTGCGAAGCAACAGCGTTAAACACTCCTAATATCTGCAAACCATATTGACAATTCACGGGCGCATCCGATGTGGCGGCCGGTGCTTGTTTGGCGCGAATTGGAGATTCTGGTAGAGAGGAACCGATTGTCTTTGCCAGCCACCGGTTCGCGCTAACTCAAACCCGCTAGCCAACAATCAAGCGTGAGGCTTTCGCCATCATCTGGTCGCTCTAAAATTTGATCACTGGGTGTTTGGCGCTCAGTTTAACGTGGTTTATTACCACAATCCCCTGCCCTATCTGACGACGAGCATGCCTCATGGGGCAAAACTGACAACATGGGCGCTGGAATCACAGCGCTACAATGTGGTAGTTACACATCGTAAAGGCGCCTGCCATGGTAATGCAGACGCGCTGTCTCGCATCCCCAACTCCGGGTGGGGAAACGATCAACAAGGTAATTGAGCCAAGGTCCCTCAGTAGCATGAATGTTCCCGCCACTTGCAGTGTTTTGTGATATGAACGTTGACGCGTGCTACAACTGTGCGCCGCCGGTGGGTGCATTTGTGCTGAACCTCGGACCATGGCAAACTCTGCGTAACCTTCACGCGCTCTTGTAGTGCAATTTAGTTTTGTATGTCTTTACATGTGCCTCATGTATAGCAAATTTTAGGGCACACTGCTGTGCGCAATGCAAGATTTGGCATGCTGTCATGAAGGAATTCCGTGCTCCAGTGCTGTTGTTTTGTATTGGTTTTATTTCCCGACTTCGAGTGTACGGTTTTCCTCAGTGGAGTCGGATTTAAGTGCGCTGTATTCAGGCAAAATGGTTGCCTTAAATAGGAATGTGGTGGCCTGTTGTTTTTGTGTAAATGACCGGATTCCAAGCTCATTGACCCTCTTAGGAGGGACGTGTAAGGCCGCAGTGAAAAGAGACTCGCGCGAGGAGTCGAGATGGCGGTCGAACCCGCCCCCCCCCCCCCGCACTGAGGCCAAGGAGCCTAGCGCTGTTTTTTTTTTTTTTCATTTTCTCCCCTCTTCTTGAACACTGGCTGCGCCCCGCGGGTAGCGCGGGCGGCTTGTTTTGTTTCGTCCCTTCGCCCCGAGGCGTCGCCAGGAAGCGTACAGCAGACGCACCCTTATCAGCCGGGAACAACAGCGGCACGCTTCTGCGAACAACTTTACGGCCGGCTTGCCCTCCGATCTGCCGCTGAGGCGCCAAACATGGGTGCCGGAAGACGCCGCTAATGAAGCCTTTTGCAATGCCACAAGCGCTAACTAAATGTCCTGCAGCAGGCAACAATAGGCGCGACCCTTGACCCTCGCAAGTAGCGACTCAGCCCAGCGACCTCCCGCTGTGTCGCCAGACATCGGGTGCGAGCAACGGTGACTGTACACTGCTTTGGGACCGTGCCGCCCACCCCCCTTATCTCGAACGGGACGGCTGCGTGGCCTAGTCTCCAGATCCTCCGCGGTGTTTCTTTCAGAAAGGCGTCAGCTGCAAAGTCACGCCGCAAACACGTTGAGGAGGGGAGGGAAAGACAGGCGCCTTGATAGAGGGTTTGGGGACCGGCGAGTGGAGAGAGTGTGTGTTTTGAATGTTGTATTTTTATTGGGCGTAATTAAGGACCTGGGTCAGAGATTATTCTCAGCCCACTGGGGTGGTGGCATGCTTTTCAATAATTCGATTGGTTGTTTCATTTTCGGGGCGGATCACTTAAGGTGACCGCCCTCGGGTCTTTGTTGGTGTTTGTCATCAAAAAGCGGTCCTCGGACCATGTTCGGCAGTCACGATTGAGGCTTCGTGCTTAGCACGTATTTACAGTCCCTAGGCTTTAACCGAAACGCACGGTAGAAAAGTAAGGGCTTGTAGAGCGACTTGTCTCTGTGAGAGTCTATTTTCTTTTAAATTATATTGTCTGTGTGACTCTTGTTGCTGTAATTTACAGTTTGCCAATGTATACTATTTTCCTCCGTAAATATAATTCTCCTCTTGACCATTATCTGATCATCGTCTACTGCTTCTTCACTGTCGAATGACCCCGTTTGGGGAGGCTTCAGCCCCTCCCATGATTCGCAACGACCAAGCATAAAATTACTAACACTATGTCGTTGGAGACATAAAATACGGCATCACTAGAGACAGTTGTGTCATCTACAAAAGCAGACAGAATATAGCGGCGCAGAGAAATTTTGCCGGCGGCGCAATCGACCATTGCTCCACAATCGAGCAGAAAATAAATGCCGAGAACTACATCATGTATGGCTTGTGCTAAAACTGCAGGTTCAATTCGAAATATTTCCGTAGCAATGACCACTGACACGCAGCAGAGACCCACAGGACGGAAATGTTCTCCCCCAGCACCGCAAGAGCTGTAACTTTGGTGCCAAGCGAACAGTACTGTCGGTCCAAGGCGATTTTTAAAACTGAGACTCATTATGTAAATTGTGGCACCAGTATCCACTAAAGCTATCGTATGTACACCATTTACAGTAACATACACTTTGTTCTTCAACATCACAGTAGGCAGAGGAAGTGGCGTTGATGACTCTTCCGTGACCTCACCTCCATTAGTGCTCCTGGCAGTTTCCCGACGGTGGCGTACGAGAACGTTGACGTGGGCCAGAAGCAGTCTGAAGTAGGAGTCACTGTGAAAGACGCCTGGACGAGGCGTAGTAGACAAGGTTGACACCATTTAATGTTGTCGTGGTCATGGAAGCCTGCCCAAGTGCGGGTCGAAGAAGGTGAGGCCTGCTGTAGCCGGCGCTGACAAAACCGCGCGATGTGCCCGCTGTGGCCGCAGTTGCAACAAACGCGCTACTCACGAAAAGGTTAAGTGTTGGTGCCGGAGAAATTCGATGATGGAGAAATTCGATTCGAAATTCGGAGAGACCATGGGAGCTGCATGACGCACAACTCGATGTGGAGAAATTCAGCTGGTCAGAGGCGCAAAGGCATGCTCATTGCCGTAGGAGTAGCGAGGAAGTTCTGGTTGCCACGCCCTCGAGGCAGGATGTTCAGCCTGCTGTGGCTGAACTGTCATTCCTAGTATACTGGCCAGGTGCTTGGCCGGCTCTTCACTCACACCTCTGCAGACCAGAAAGGTGAAATATTCGTTGAAAGTTTAGTCAACGCTGGCGACTGTTGGGAGATTTAAAGAGGCGTCCAAAAGTTTAAAACTCTTAAAGCATTTTAGAACTTAAAAGGTACTGCAGTACTGGATAACCTCCATAGTACTGGCTACTGTTTCTTTTGTGACAAAGAAACAATAATCGTCTTCGGCAAATTCTTTTAAGAGATGGCCAACCTTGTCTTCTTCGGGCATGCGTATATTAACAATGCGGCAGAGCTTCAAGACTTCCTATTCAGTTCTCTCCAGGCAACTGTGCTCGTTGGGAAAGGGTCTGTTCCGCGTTGCATCTTTTTGATTTGGAGTCTCCAAAACAGTTTGTTATGGCTTCCACAAACTTGTCTCATGTAGAAAGGTTGTTGTCATGGTTCTCAAACCACAGCAGCGCTTTGCCAACCAGAAAAATCACGTTCGCGAGTTGCATAGCCGAGTCTCATCGATAGTATTTTCTGACACGTGTGTCAGCCAGTCTTCGAGACCCTCATTGGCCAGACCAGAAAATGTTATGGACTCCCGCTAATACGGCCAGGGGCTCAACAGCACTTGATGCTCACGGCCTGAATTAGAATGAGGCTGCTTTTCTTTGCTGAATTAGAAGCAGCCCCAGTTGAGCATGAAGAGTGTCCTTCCTCGTCGCGGTCATGGCTTGCCATGGCTGTTAGGTCAGCCGGGAGCCCGGGCAAGCGTCTGCATACCGATCGGTACGGTCCAGGACTATCCCGCACACTCCACTAAATTGTAACGGGGGAATGCGTTTATTATTTACATAATATGCGGGTAATTCATGAAAGCTAGGCAGAATAGCAGTAAGGCTTCCCTCAGAACCAGTCCTCGCGTAGCAACTTCGTCCTTCTCTTTCGCATGCGTAACACCGCGCGGGGCAACGCAATTGACGAAACAATATTATCTGCCATGGCTTCTACGTCCACGCCAGTCAATCGACGCGCATGACTGTGCAAGTTGCGGCGAGCTCGCTAGAAATATTTTCAGTATATCGGTTTAACCTGAAACATGGCATTCAAGTCTAGGGTAATTTCCAGCCAGTTAAAGTGCGAGGTCACTGAAAGTGAACCCGCTGTCAAACTACACCGAAATGGCTGAGTAGTGGAGGTAAGGCAGGAGCTAACTCCTCCAGTTGCTCAAGAACCAGAAATTGTTCACAACTCCGAGCAGGCTGATCCTGCCGCCTCTTGTGAGACTACCCCACCGCCAAAGCGCCTGCTGCTGGATGCATCAACAATAAGCGAGATTCTGTGAGTGACAAAGCTGGCACAAGTGGACTGCCACGTAAGTTATAACACCGAGTTTTTGTTGGAACCTATCACGCATATACATATGCGTGATAGGCAGAGCCAGCATAGCATTGACAATTAGGGATACATAAAAGCTAATTAGTGTAAACAAGACATCATGCAAAAAACCATAGTACAAGTACTCACTACAAACAAGATTATTCATTTAACCATTAATGGCATAGATGCATAGTAATATTTTGCAAAGTATCCTAATATTTGGCAGCCCAAAATGCGCTCCGCACAGCAGAAGCATGCTACTCGAAAGCCCACTTCTATTCAAATGACCAAAGCCTCCGAGAAAGACGATAGCCACTGCTCTGAAATCAACCCGCTGCTTTGGCTGCGGGTTGATTTCAGAATTAAGTCCTAACAGGTTGTTCACACTACTCTTTAGCGATGTTTTTTAATATCTCTGGCTGCGACTCGCAAGTCGACAAGCTGGGCCATCGAAATTCGTCCTGCGTCAGAGAAAACCTCGCTCGTAACATCTTGGTAAAGGTGCAGGATAATTCACCCATCATCCTCGAGCGATTCATGGACATTAAACTGCGCGGTTTAAAATGGGAGGCGTGTATGTGTTATTTGGACGATGTCGTGATTTTCTGGAAGACGTTCAGCGAGCACAATGACCGCTTAGGTCTTGTGCAGGACTGTATGCACAAAGCTGGTCTCGTGCAGAGCTCGAAGAAGTGTCGTTTTGGAGCACGCCAAGCGCTAGTTATCGCACATCTCGTTGACAAAGACGGCATCAGAACTGATCCTGCAAAGATAGCAGTGGTTACCTCTTTCAAGCCACCCCAGTCCGCCGAAAACCTATGCAGTTTCCTGGGTTTCTGTTCGAATTTTCGCCGTTTTATTCACCGCTGTGCTGATGTCGCACACCGCCTGACTAGCCTCCTTCATAAAGATGTAGCTTTCGATTGGACACCTAAGTGCGACTTCGCCTTCCGCCACTTAAAATGTCTCCTGACATCGGAACCTGTGCTCCGCAACTTCAATCGTTCAGTGCCCACAGACGTGGATACCGACGCAAGTCATGTTGGAATTGGCATGGTTCTTGTCCAGTGTTGCGACAGCCAGGAGCACGTCATGGCGTAGGTGAGCCGCTCTCTTAGTAAGCCGGAGCGCAATTATACTGTCACGGAACAGGAATGCCTCGCTGTCGTTTTCGCCACACAAAGCTTTCGCTCGTATCTTTATGGACGCCCGTTCACCGTTGTCACAGATCACCATGCCGTCTGCCGTTTAGTCAATCTCAAGGACCCGTGTGGCCGTCTTGCATGATGGATCCTATGGTTACAAGAGTATGACTTTACAATCACATACAAAACTGGCCGTAAGAACGCTGACGCAGACTCTCTTTCGCGCCTTGCTCTTCCTACGGCTGAGTCTGACGCTGGTGATTTGAAGCGTCGGTATAACTGGCTTTTCTTGACGTCCCCACGTTTATATAAAAACAACAAACGAATCCCACCTTAGAAGCTCTCTTCACAGTTGCTCAAGATCGGTCAGATGGACACCAATTATGTGTGCGTGATTGTCTGCTCGGGAGGAAGAACTATTCCTCCACAGGTCCCCTCTTCAATCTGGTTGTTCCTAGGAGCCTACGTCATCCTATATTACAGGTCATGCACGACGACCCTAGTTCCGGTCATCTTGGAACTGAGAAAATGCTCCACCGCACATAGAAGCGCTTCTATTGCCACAAATGCGAGCTGCTGAGCGGTACGTAGCCAGCTGCACCCAGTGTCAGCGCTAAAAACGTCCCACAAGCATGGCAGTGGGGCAACTTCACCCCATCACACCACCCCGTGAACCATTTCAGCAAGGGGGAGTTGATCTCCTTGGCCCCTTTATGCTATGCCATAACGGGAACCTTTGGATCATTGTTTGCATGGACTACCTAACTCGATAATCTGAGACGGCAGCCATACCCGCGGTCAATGCGTATCAAGTCTCCTGCTTTATGTTGGAGGCGATAGTTCTTCGCCACGGACCCCCAGAGCTATCATCCGCGACCGTGGGCGCCAATTTACTACCGATGTCGTGGATAAGATGCTCCGTTCATGTGCCTGTCATCTTCACCATTCATTGCCTGAGCGCACCAACCGTACGATAACCTACATGCTGCCCATGTACGTAGACGCAAATCATAAAAACTGGGACAGTGTACTAGCGTTCATTACCTACGCTTTCAGCATCGCTAGTTATGAGACCACTTGATTTAGTTTCTTCCTGCTCTACGTTTGCCACCCACGATATGCTCAGGACACTATCCTCCTGTTTTCAGCCACTAGTGGTGGAGATACCTCGGTAGACGAGGCAATTTGCAGTTCTGAAGAAGACCGCCGGCTTGCTCGCCTTCGCATCTTAGCGTCCCAGGATCGCTTGAAAGGACGTCACGATGCCCACCACCATCCCGTTATTTACCAGCCTGTAGATTTGGTCTTTCTGTAGCGGCCTATCAAGAAGCGGGGTCTGTCACAAAAGTTGTTTGGCCTCTACGATGGACCATTTGTCGTTCTTGCCCAACTTAGCGAGCTCAATTATCGTATCGCTCGCCTCACCAAAATCGGCCATCGCTCTGCGAAAAGTGAAATCGCGCACGTCGTCCGTTCAATTCTTTATCGATCACGCGACGATGTTTAGGTCGCCCAGCAGGCTTCGGCTGCGTTGGGGGAAGTGTAACGGCCTGAAATGGATACAAGAAAATATGTGGTCGACGAAGAAGCAGCTCGCGCTGGGACTCGCAGGTGGGCACCGCTTGGTCTTCGGCGTTCATCCTGCGTCAGCTAAAACCTCGCACGTAACAATATAACATGGCTTTTGAATTTTGCTGGAATTGTGTTACGCATTTTAATAACTATATTGATGTTGAAGATATTTTAAAATCATTCCAGATAATAAACATTTTGCCGCAGATGCACAGAACTACCAAGTCACGGAATATCCCGAACCTCTGCATAGTATCGGCAGATTTGTCATAAAAAATATAACTGCCAGACAATGTTCCGTATACTCAAATGTTCCTGGGACAGTTTTTGCAAGGCGGATGAGATCATCCAATCATGAACAAGCTTGTCTGAACCACTGCGGTGGACATTGACGAATTCACGAAATTTAAGGATAAATGTTACCCAAATGTATAATAAGCTTTTCAAAAGATTGAGCACCGATGCTGGTAAGGAATACTAACCTGTAACCTGTAAGAGGTATTGGAAGTTTTCCGGGTTGAAGTTTCTTATTTTACACTGGTACAATAATTGCCTTTTTCTTAGACTTTGCCAGGGGACATTTTCTCTGGCACTGATATTGTATTTAAAAATTTCAAGGCTGCTTCTACCACAGACTAGGAAAGATGGGTTAGCATATTTGATTATATATTGGCGGGGCCTGTTTACCGTTCGTTATTATCTATGAAGTTCCGCTACTTTGATCAAACTAATTGTAAGGTTCGGTGGTGTAGCCACTTCTTAGAAGTGTGTCATTCTGCTGTGTTTATCTACCTTGTGTGAGTGTAGTGCAGGGAGCTAAACACCACGAGAAAGCAATCACCTATTCATCAAGTCGGCTTTCTTTTGAATACCTTTTGAAATCCATTGATATTATTCGTCGGAATCAATGTTTTGGGTAATGGTATGGTGTTGGATTCTACAACTCTATTAAAGGGGTAGAGACACCATATTACAACGTTGTGCAAAGCTTGCCATGCGCTTCCTTTGTGTTTGAAGATCATCACTGTAAAGGGTTAGACTCAAGGGAAGCATAGAAAATATTTCAATTTCGTTTTAAAGTTTGCGGAAATGCTCGCTCTTGCATTCCGGACCTATTGCTAACGCATTTACTGTGACGTAGGTTCACTGAAAACATAATCAAGTGTTTGAGACGTCATTGCACAGTTTTCTGACGTAAGAGATGATCAGCTCGTTTCGGCTGTTTTTTTGCACCCGTAGCGTTCTTACAGTTCTAACGCACAGACAGCATGACAGCTCACTGTTGCCAAAATTATGCTTAATGGTCATCTTCATTCACTAAAATTTTCGAAGGCTGCTGTCTTAGGCGCGGCAATGGTCCGCGGACGGCGTTGTGGTCGGTTGCCGTAGCCGAGACAATAGTGGCCGGCGGCGCAGTAGTGAGGCGGTGTAGCACTCCTTTATTTTTTACCAGAAAATACAAATGTTATCAGGACTGCCTGCTATACTCGTACAGCAGTGGCATGCCTGCACAAGTGCGGAGCCTTCAGCAACGGCGCCTCTCGTGGGCGCACCGGGTGACGAACTGCGCTGCTTTGTGCCTGCCTTACTCGTCGCTATGCCTAGTCGTTTTCGCCAGACGGTCCTTGGAATGGGTCAGTGACTTAACGCAGTAATAAAGGTTCGTCTTCCGTCACCGCGTTACTATAAGAAGCCTATCTCGTAATACAATAAGCTAAATAAAATGTGTTTATGGTGACTATCTTCAATCGGCCTAATTTTTTTTCGACTATTAGCGCCGACGACTGTTCCGGGCCGCTTCCAGCATTGCTCTGCGCACCGGGTGACAACAGCGATTCGTGGTGATTGTACGCCCGTCTTGCATGTACGCAATTGTCAATTTCAGTTCACCGTTGCCAAAATTATACTCGATGACCGTTTTCATTCACTAAAATTTGTCTCTTTTCTCTAAACGATCTCCAGATTCGCGCACATAAAGCGGCGCTCAAAATGACGCAAGAAAGGGGTGCCTAGATCATCAGTGCAATTATAACTATATACGCGCTAGATTTTACGCGCTATTTCGCAGTCAAAGCCTCCCCCGCTTTTTAATTTTTCTTAGACACTGACATAGTATTTGGGCAATATTATAGTGAACCGAGCAGCCGACATCGGCACTGCAACGAGCAACAAGTTGCCGGAGAGCGAGTTCGCAATAGCGGTTCGCAGGCGACAACGGCCTGTTTCCGAATATGTTTTGTTGGCGCGGCGTGACAGCATCGCCAAAACGACGCAAACATGTTTGCGTTGACCAACTCTTTCTGCAGTGTGACTGCGCCATGGGAGCATATGGCGGAGCATCGGAGTCACACTGTAAACAGAGCAGACGACGCGCCTGCTCTTTGACGTCACGAGTTTTCGGCCCATGTGACATTTCAATGTTATATCTTCGGTTTCCTGACTTCAAGTAAAAACCTGGCAACTACGAACCGAAACCAAAACTGCTGTTACCAATATTTTGATAATAAATAATTTAATGTGATTTTGGGCGTTTAACACCATGCTCTATACTTAAAGAATCGCTACGCACTATTTAAAACGCAAAATTGCAGAAGAAAAATTTGTTGTCCCTAGCCGTGTAATATATTTCAAAATAATATGCTCAACCAGTTCAAAACAAGTAAAATTTAAGGAAGTACGGCACTATTTTGCTGGGGACGAAACTTCACCTGATTTATGGGTCTGAAGAAGTATTCAACTGTTATTCCATAAAAAGTATCCCTAATTTCATACATTATGATAGACGTGGTCGGCAGAAGGCAAAGATCCGGCACGAGAATGCACACATAAAAAATGTTTGCGTTCGAATATGACTCGAATATGTATACATAAATTATGTCCACGAGAGTTGAAACGCCCTTGATCTACCCGAAACTGATTTGATAAGCGGCTAGCTGATAATCAGTGGAAAGTAAGTAAACCCAATATTTTGATTTCCGACGTAACGTGGATTATAATAAGGGCCGGGCGTTTGTGCGTTCTGTTTCACAGTGGGCTATATTTCAAACAGGGAATTGGCCTGAGCAAGGTGCATTCGTGTGGGGCTATCATTGCATTAAATTTTCTGCTGCTTGCGGTTTCCACGCTATCTGTGCTCAATGACACTGGTCGTGCTGACTCAGATAAAGTCGGGAGAGCGCTGAAATACGGCAGTCTGCGCAGCGCGGCAGGAGTCCGAAAAGATTGTGTGTTTCGTTACTGGCACTTCGGGTTTACCGGCTCCGAGGAGCGTATTTTATCGCCAAATTCGCTGTATGCGGACTGCCCTTTAAACATTTCCTTTTTGTGTTTAAATAATATTTGCGACTGTTATAAAGGTGTTGCATGACTTTAATGCTTAATTGCCTCGCTGAGAGCACTTCTCTATTAAACGTTTTTGATGCGTTTCCGGTATTAGTTTTACGCCTGGCAAAGATTTTGCTGGTCCGGGCTCCCTCTCCATTTTTTATGCTTTGTCTCTCACTTCGAGAGGACGAATAAAATGTAAAATGTCAAATGTAAATAAAGCTATAGCGAGAAATGTCCTGTACATGGAGAATTCGGTGTCGGCGGCCGTCAATCACTGTGGGGTAGTGATCGAACAACAACAAGCATGTCGCTAGTAGCTGACATGGCAGCGCATTGACTGAAAAAAGTTTTGCCTGACGTTACGTTTGGCAGAAGCTGTCAAATCAGACATCACATTTCCTATATTGGGAGGGTGATGTCAGAAACACCCTCGGGGCACTCCACCGCCATGAATGTGGTCATGAATACGCCCTTTCTACTGCAGGCTATCCTGTTTTCGGCCATCACCCCAGTGCTTTCTGGCTACTACTATGCCAGTCCACCCTTGACTCTGAATTTCGACTGGCCGGCCTACTACCTTCCCGAGCCGCACATGACAGATGACGAAGGAGCGTTGCCACCGCCTATTCCTGCCTTCGTACCTTCCTTCATCTGGCAACCACGCGGGACTATCAGCGCTGGAAATCTGCGTAGTCTTCATAAAGCGCGGCCGTTCTTGTGCCAGTTGGGGCACGCCACCGCCATGAATGTGGTCATGAATACGCCCTTTCTACTGCAGGCTATCCTGTTTTCGGCCATCACCCCAGTGCTTTCTGGCTACTACTATGCCAGTCCACCCTTGACTCTGAATTTTGACTGGCCGGCCTACTACCTTCCCGAGCCGCACATGACAGATGACGAAGGAGCGTTGCCACCGCCTATTCCTGCCTTCGTACCTTCCTTCATCTGGCAACCACGCGGGACTATCAGCGCTGGAAATCTGAGTAGTCTTCATAAAGCGCGGCCGTTCTTGTGCCAGTTGGGGCACGCCACCGCCATGAATGTGGTCATGAATACGCCCTTTCTACTGCAGGTTAGTTACTTACCTCAACTTTGCATTCGTTTGAGCGATCCATTATTTTTTGCGGTGTCGTGCTCCCTTGGCACTCTTGAATCTTGGCGTATACTGATTTGTCAGTCATGTTTTGCATACTGCGTTAATGCCTATCTCACATTGTTACTGCTTGGGCTGTTCGGGGACATTGATCTGAATCCAGGTCCGGACCCTGACTCACGCGCATCGCTTGAATCCATTTCATCGGCAATTGCACGCATCATGCTCACCCAGAACAATATACTGTCTGAAGTTTCGGTAATATGAGACGCTCAAAAAAAGCATAGAAAACATGGTTTGTAGTCTTTCGAATCGCGTTGATACGCTTGAAAAGATTGTGGATAGTTACCAATCCGCGGAAAACAGCTGTAGATCGACCACTAACCCTACCATCGAGAAGTTATCTTTAGATATCGAGACACTTACGAGGAAATGTGACGACTCTGAAAATCGTCTTCGTCGCACAAACCTGCTCTTTCTTGGTATCGGGGATGTAAAGGGTGAAACTTACTTGGGCGGAGACGGAGTCAAATGTTATCACGTTTTGCTCTGAGATACTTGGTTTAAATATCGAAAATTACAAAACAATGTGTAACATCCTCCCTGCTGGGCCCAAGTTGAAAGATCTGCGTATTTAGTACGCGAAGATTACTCGGCGCGTGTTCGATTTGCCTGCGGAAAACTATTTGCATATGGGCAGCAGAGCTCTTGTAATTTCAAGATGGGCTTTGGCAAGCTTATCATTGGCAATAAAGTGTACATGTATTATGATGACTCCGACTCCGCGCATGAACTAAAAACATAGCAGTCACCGCGAAAACACCGGCACCCGGTCTCGCCGCCATATCAGCCTGTTCAAGCTCCTACCAGTGCGCCTGCGTGTCGAACTATGTCTGTCGTGCTCGCAAACGTTCGTAGTTTCATACCGAAGAAGGAAACTGTGGAAACTGTCTTAAAAGACAATCAAAGCAATATTGCGGTATTCACCGAAACATGGTTGACTTTGGACATCAGTAATGATGAACTGCTTGACGACATGTCATCTTTCACCGTTCATAGGCTCGACAGGGCCGGTCGTAGGGGCGGTGCCGTTCTTGCACAGATAAAATCGGTTACACATTCCTTCACTATTGATGTTACATGTCACCATGAAATTCTCTTTGTAAACTTTTCGCCTCCCGGAAGCACAAATATACTGATTGCCGGTTATCGCCCACCGGATTGTGATACCTCTTTTACTTACGATCTGCCATTGGTCCTTCTTGATTTGAATTTTCGCTTTCCTAACGCCAATTATATACTTTGTGGCGATTTTAACTTTCCAGATATTGGTTGGATGAGTTTATCTGCATCCTCCCGCTGTTCCAAAGATTTTATTGACGTCGCTGTTATGTTTAATCTTGCCCAAACTGTAAGCATGCCAACTCGCAATAATAACACACTGGATCTAGTTATTTCCACCAATCCTGATTTGATATGGTCATTGCAATGTGTCAATGGTGTGAGCGATCACAAAATGCTGCTATTTGACTTATCCTTCCCAGCCCCTGTTCGACAGAAATCCATAAAACACATACGTGACTACAGGCGGGCAGATGTGGCAGACGTGTCTAGTATTAACGAAGAGTTAGAAATATTTTACAATTCCTTCCGTGAAACTGCCTCTCTAAAATCTGTGAACGAAAACTGGCTGTTATTTAAGCACAAACCTTTATCACTCATTCATAAGTACGTTCCTCTCGTTTCTATTCGCGGTAATACAGAAAACCCGTGGTATTCGAACGCTTTGAGAAAGCTATCCCGAAAGAAAAAACGCCTTTTTCGTGCTGCGAAGACATCACATTCTGAACTTAAATGGGAAAAATATTTTACTTGCATGAAGGAATACATACAGCTTTTGAGACAATCAAAGAAACAGTTTCATCACCAGGACCTACTCTGCATTCTTTGTACCAACCCCCCAAAATTCTGGAATATTCTTGCACCTACGCGTAGTAAAAGCCATAACATTTCCTTACTTAATCACGACAACTCCCCAGTGCCGATTGATCAGCGTTCCGATGTCATGAGTTCATACTTCTCTTCTATTTTCTCTCGAGAACCTACCCTGAACACACCCAATCTACCTCCTTTAAACGTTGTTCAGATGCCCCCCCCCCCCCCCCCCCCATTCACATCAATTCTGAAGGAATTGAAAAATTGATCGACAGCTTAAAGCGGTCAAGTAGCCCTTGCCCTGACAATATACCTGCGAAGGTGCTTAAGTCCACCAAAGTTATTTCCAGCCTTATCTTTCAGATCATATTCACCCAGTTAGCAGTTCGATTCCGGATGACTGGAAACTAAGTAGAGTATCCCCAGTGTTCAAATCAGGAAACCACTCCGATCCATCCAATTATCGCCCTATTTCGTTAACTTGCATATCCTGTAAAATAATGGAACACATCATCTACTCCCAAGTTGCAAGCCACCTCGATAATAACTCATTTTTCTTTAAGAACCAGCATGGCTTCCGCCCCGGTCTTTCCTGCGAGACTCAGCTCTTTGAATTCCCTACTGACCTTCACTTTAACCTTGACTCACCTTTTCAAACCGATGTCATATTCCTGGACTTTTCCAAAGCATTCGATCGCGTCCCTCACAAAAGACTGTTGTTTAAACTTTCACGCCTTTGTATTGATCCATTAACTTTATCCTGGATTAACTGCTTCCTCACGAACCGCTTTCAATACACCGTCATCGGAGGGCATCATTCCGCCACACACGAAGTAATCTCGGGCGTGCCACAAGGATCCGTGCTTGGGCCATTGCTGTTCCTTATCTTTAAAAATGACCTCCCCTCTGGCATAGCATCATCCATTCGCCTGTTCGCCGACGACTGCGTCTTATACCGTCGCATTTCTTCTCACGATAACCAAGTAACCCTTCAAAACGACTTACGTAAAATTGATACCTGGTGCTCAGACTGGATGATGGAACTGAACGTAACCAAATGCAAATTCATGCAGGTGTCACAAAACGTTCTAATATTTCCTATACATATTCAGTAAAGGCAACTATCATATCACAGGTTGAAACTTACAGGTATCTCGGCGTCCTAATCAGCAGTAAACTAACATGGAATAAGCACATCACCAAACTAGCTGCTGACACTTCGAGAACTCTGGGCTTTATTAGAAGGTCACTTTCACTATAACCTCCATCCATTCGCAAACTTGCGTAGGAAACTTTCATTCGCCCGAAGCTCGAATACGCATTTGCAATTTGGTCCCCTCATCAAATGTACTTAATTAACGAAATCGAATCCATTCAGAATCGCGCTGCCTGTTTTATATCTTCAAATTATGACTTTCGTTTCAGCATCAACAGTATTAAGACATCTCTCGGTATAGCCCTTTAGCCTAAGACGCAACATTTCTCGCCTATGCCTGTTTCATAACTGTACCACAACCTCCACCATCTCCGTGATTCCCTGTTAGTTCCACCATTGCGCACATCATCTCGTCTGTTCAACTTCATGAGCATCCAGCGCTTACATGGATCTACTAACGCATTTAATAAGTCTTTTCTACCAGCCGCAATTCAAGAATGGAACCAGCTTCCCGAACACATTGTAACCGAACGTGACCCTACTAGATTTAAAGAACGCTTGACATGTCATTTCGCTTCATAACCGATTGTTTCCTCTTCCTTTTTATTTGCAGTGCCTCCTTCATTTAAATTGTTGTATTTGAGCATTTTGACTTTTTGTACCTACGTTTAGACCATGAAAGATTGTTATCTTTATGTGTTGCCTCCCCCCCACCTTATGTAATACCCCACCCGGGGCCTTTAAGGGTATAATATATGATGATGATGATGATGAGACTTAATTTTATGTTACTACTACGCCGCGCAGAGATCACAAGTACGAGATGCCCGGATAGTTGGTAATTTATTCTCAAAAACAATGCAACGTACGACACGCGGACACATAGGCATGTTTATGCGTGTTTATGTGTGTCGCGATAAGAAATAACATTTTTTTGTGTAGTACTTTGCGCAGTTTTTGAGAGAGCACGCAGGGATGTTCTTAGAGCTTGGGTATAGAGCCGCTTTAATTCTGGGCTGGTCTCATGCCCTATTGCGTCATACCCAGGTAGCACAAAGTGGACTATGAAGGGTGGGCCCCGGTGCGTCCGATGTAGGCAATGCAGGACAGCCCCGGTGGGCTCAATGTGGGTGCTGCAAGAGGGGCCGATGTAGGCCCAAAGGGGGCTGTCGACAAAGCTCCGATGGGCCCTACTAGGGACCGATGCACATCCCGTCAACTCCCCCCGATGGTCCTACTTTGGACAGATTCGGGCAGCCGCTCTGGATGAACATTTTTTTTTTATTTCGGTTAGCCCCTCAGATAATGTCATATGACCGATGCGGGTTCTATAACGCAAGCCGCACTTGGGCTTGCCCACTTTATTCTCATAGGGGTCCGATGCAAGAAATTGATGGGAAGCCCTAGTTCAATTTTTCCCAATCAATAGTTATGCACATAATTATTTAATTATTTTATACATGTCTACACTTTCTAAACAGTGCTGTGCGATGTCAGTGCACGTTAAAGAACCCCAGGTGGTCGAAATTTCCGGAGTCCTCCACTACGGCGTCTCTCATAGCCTGAGTCGCTTTGGGACGTTAAACCCCACAAACCAAACCAAACAAACCAAACTTTCTAAACAGCCACAATAATAAATTTTACAATAATTCATAACATTAATCTAGCCTAAATGACTTCATGTACATCTTGTTCAGGCTATGGAGATGTCTGTCCTAAACAGTAATATTGTGCTGAGAGTTGCAGGCTGTCCACAGCAACCACATAAGAAGCAAGAGTTAGCAATCAGTATGTTTTAGTATATTTAGCGTAATTTGCATGAGCGCGAGAACTAAAGCCATGTAATATTTCTAAACGACTAAATATGGCAACAACTGTTATACAAATCATCTATAATAGTAATTTAGGGCAACATCTAATACAAATAAAGGTTGGAAAGAATGATTACACAATTGCACGCACGCCTTCTAGCCCCATTATGGCCGATGTGGGACCTACAGCGGTTTTGTGTGGGCAGCCCCAATTGGGCTGGGTGTTGTTTTTGAACCTAAAGCCAACTTGCTGTTGCACGTGCCTTCAAGTTCCCCACAAGGGACCGATGTTGGTATTATGCGGGCCCTCCCGCCTTCCAGCCCCATTACGGCCTATGTGGGATATAAAGCAGTTTTGTGTGGGCAGCCCCAATTGGGCTGGGTGTTGTTTTTGAACCTAAAGCCCACCTGCTGTTGCACGTGCCTTCAAAGTCCCCACCAGGGACCGATTTTGGTACCATGCGGGAACGCCCACCTTCCAGCCCCATTACAGCCTATGTGGGACCTACAGCGGTTTAGCTAAGGCTGCCTTATTTGGGCTTCACGAGAGCTTGCCCAAATTGAGCTCTTATTCATATCTCACCTGCCCTCAAGTAACCTACAAGGGGCCGATTGGGGCAGCATGTGGGTATGTCCGTTTTTTTGCCTCCCTACGGCCGATGTTGGTCCCACAAAGATTTAATGGGGGCGGCCTCATTTCGGATCTATGAGGGCTTTCCCATAAAGAGCCCACATTTAGGTTGGATTGCCCTCAAATATCCGACAAGGGACCCTTGTGGTCTGGATGCAGGAATGTGCTCTGCATTAGCGGCCGAGCGACGCCACTATGGGACCCATGCAGGAGGAACAGCGGCAAGCCCAAATGGGGCTTGCCCACTTTGCCCCATCGGGGACCGATGCAGGTTTTATGATGGTTGCCCTAGCCCCACTTGCCTACATCGGACCTACTGGGGCCCCACATTTTGTGCTACCTGGGTAGCCTTAAGGGGCAACTTAAGTGTCCTGCATTATTTATGTACTGATCTGTAATAACTTATAAATCTTATTACTCTGTGTATTACCTTTGTTTCTTTTGTTCCTGCTCACTAGCCAATGCCGCTAATGCCGCCACTGCTGGCTAATGCCACAGAGCAGGAACATAATCTTTATTACAAATTTAATTGTAAATGCTTACGCTTCGGCCAGATGGAAGCATATGGAAGCTTCTTCTCACCTTTGTTTCGAAACTATTTTAAGTTTTTTCTAAAAACGTGAATTATGCAAGATGGCGCTGATCCGCAGTGTCGTTAGCACATTTATTCTATATATATTTATTTCAGATACCTCAAGTGCCCTTTACATTTTATGAGTCAGAAACATACAGATGAATATATATTAGGGCAAATATTTTCACGTTGCAAAACTTTCGGCTTAACCTATTAATTAAGCACATCTTAGCACATTAGGAAAATTGACCTCAAGATGTAAAAATGTATGTATTAACATAGAATTGATATAAGATATGCAGAAACTCGAATATGAGTCCACCCTAAAGAAACAAAAAAGATACCGTATAGAGAAAAGGCTGCGAATTTTTTGGTATTGGACATGAAATTACATGAAGTGGCCAATTTTCGCTGTTTTAAAATATCACCGACCCTGCCCATATTATAACAAAAATGACTTAATAAGCATTATGAAAGTTTGGTATGTTGGATGATATATAATTGCATTCACCGAACACAAAGAAATTTTGAAGCTGTTCTTTTCCAGGAGGAAGCCGTTAAAATTCGATGGAATAAAAACATCACTGCGTTAAATATCAATTTTAACAATTTATGCAACACAACGCAACTTGTTTGAGTGTGTTACAATGAAGAATTTAATAGACTGGAGGAAGATTAAATAAAAATCAAGGAATATTTTTTAGAGTTATCTTAAATGCTGTTCATTTATATTTATTTTGAAATTTCTCCGTATTTGAAATGGTGTAAAGGAAAAACCTTGTATTCTAGAGCTGCACAGTTTTCAGCTCTGAATATCATGAGCTGTGTAACATGAACACTACGTGTGGACGTCCACACCGAAATGTATACTGCCGCAACGCATTGCTGACATTCATCGTCGTCGCAGCGCGGCGCCTCTGGATTGAATGCACACCCTAGTGAAAAATCCCGTATCGCTACAAACGGGTTTGAACCGGTCCTGTATTATCCCGTATAAATTTCATACCACTGTGACCAGTCCTGTATGAAGCTTAAACGGGTTTATGTCGGACAGGTCATGTCCGGTATAAATCTCAATGGGATGGTCCAGTCCGATATAGAGTTAATACAGGGCAGACCAATTCCAGTACGCACCTTATACAAGACATCCCAGTCCGATATGGATATGAAACAAGGCGGACCAGTCCTGTATGAAGCTTAAATGGGTTTATATCGGACAGGTCATGTCCGAAATGAATCTCAATTGGACGGTCCAGTCCGGTATCGAATTAATACAGGGCAGACCATTTCCATAATACATCTTATACATGACATCCCAGTCCGGTATGGATACGAAACAGGGCAGACTAGTCCTGTATTGAGCTTATATACAGGACAGAATATGTCCGGTTTAACAGAAACCGGATAAACCCTGTATGAATGAAACTGATACGGGACAGAGCATTTCCGCTTCTCAGTACAATTCGGGCGGATAGTGAAGCTCAACCAGGATGGCCACGTCGGAACATGCCTTCGCGCTAAATAAGCATGAAACCATACATATTATACGTTACAACTTTTGTGTATATGTGGAGTGCGCGTTGTTTCGCAAATACCTAGAAGATATGAAGCCGTGGATGTGTGCGCTAGCAAGTACATACACGCATCGCGTTTTGTTTTTGCGTGTGCAACAGTCGCTGCAGCTTGTACGATCTTGCGGTGCATCTTCATATCTGTGACTGAAGATCTGCCACCTTCAACGCGAAAGTGCAAGCAAGAACGTAGCGTTTCGTTAGCGAGGATAAAATACGCTCGAGAATAAATGAAACATATCGCTGACAATCGAAATATGCACAGGTCAGCCGGACATCGGGAGTCGCTTTTTCGAGTGTTTACGTATGCAAAACACTTAGTCAGAAGTAAATTCATTGACGTCGAGGCTGCGCTGGCAGCAGTTGAAGCTAAAACAAGCAGTATTACAAGTGTTGGTGCACCGCATATATCTATATGTAGCAAAAATTGCATGTGTTCGAAGACGATGACAACACATCAGCTCTAGTAAATTGTGACATTCTGAGGTTTGTCTGCAAGAAAACGATACATTGTAAAGATGCGGGACACGGATAACCCTTCGTGATAGCCAGGCAAAAGATTCAGCGTGTTTAAAGGGCGATCGTTCAATTACGATCACAAATTCTACACCCTACAAAAATACACAAACTACAAAAGAGCAATGTCGACTACATAAGCAGAAATATAACCTCTGCCACCGTATCCTGCCGTGGTGTAGTGGTTATTTTTTTTTCTTTATTGCCTAATTTATTATCAGATTTTACACATATAGAACATCACACACATACACACACACACACACAGAGTGAATATTACGCGACAAATACACTACGTGGTTTAAAACCACGCGATTTGGGCTGCGTGATTCATTACAAATCAGTCATTTGCAGACACTTCCATTCTCGGACGCCACTCAGGCACTTCGTCTTGTGCCTTGAGAACTTCAATAACACTCGCAACGGCTTCGAGAAAATACTGCCATATTTTCCTCGCATCAACGTCTGCATGCCTGAAAGCCATTCTGGATCGCCAGATACTGTGCAGGCCCAATAACATGATCATGTCCAGCGGTAGCCCATCATCATCTTCAATAGGTAAAAATCAAATTCTGAAAGCATCCACGGGTAGGTTTTTTTAATTGTTCGTTGTAGAATATCCCAGAATAAAAAGGCTTCCCAACAGTCTAAGAAAACGTGTTCGATAGTTTCCGGTTTGCGGCATATGAAGCAGTGATTTCCCCAAGATACAAAAAAAACTTTCAGTTCTAAATAAGCCTTAACTTCTAGTGTATTGCTATGGAGTTTGAAAAAGTTAGTTTTTGTTCCCCCTGGTACAGCCATATTTTTTACTCATTTAAGGACTGACTTCCATGGACCTGCACAGTGCAACGATCTGTACAATGAGATTGGAAGAAAGACATCGCACAAGTCCTTGTAAAGTTTATTCCGGGTCACCGTTGATAAATATTCAAACGAAAAACTGGCTTGCACTACACGAAATGCATGTACACTTCTTTAAGGATTCCGAAAATCCTCCCTTGCATGCTCGCCGAACTTACAACCAAATTTGGTAGCACTCTGTTCAATATAATATGACAAACATTTCGTAAAAATGGGTCCTCTGTAGCACGAAAGAACATAAAACGGTTAACCACTTGGAGCAAATACAAATTCGCTATACCAACTCCTCCCGAGCGAACGCGATGAAACAAGCTGGTTCGGCGGGTACGCTCCCAAGTACTTCCCCACACAAACATGGCGAACACACGGTGAAATCTCTGCACATTCGCACGAGAACAATGCAGTACTTGTAACACGTACCATATCTTGGTAACAAGAAATAAATTACAAATCGTAGCACGTGCAAACATAGACCAACCGAATCCTTTTAGTCTGTCGGCCTTCTCCCGTACTTCTAAAACCTGCTGGTTCCAATATGACTCCCTTTATCGGTAGTTTTCCAGTGGCACTCCTAAATACCTCACTGGGGTTGTTACCCAAGGCATGTTCACGAAAATCGCAGGGGTTGTGTGCCACTCTCCATGCAAGAAACCCAGACACTTATTCTAGTTCACCGCACTACCACTAACAGAACAAAAGTCCTTCACCAATTTGACAACACTGCGAATGCTTTCGTAGTCGGTACAGAAGACGGCAATGTCATCGGATACGCAAGTAAGCGGACCTCTGCTGCATGCAAACGAAACCCTCGGATACTGCTGCTCTCGATAATGCTCAGACAAAATGGTTCAATATACAAACAGAAAAGCAATGGCGACAGGGGGCAGCCTTGACGCACAGAGCGTTGCACTTGGATGCGCTCACCCACCTTCTTATTACTATCAGGCGCGTCGTGCACCCTCTGTACGCCATTGCGACTCCTTTGCGAATAACTGAGCCCACATTTCCATACTCTAAAATTGATAACAAAACATCATGCGGCACCTTGTCGAAAGCTTTCTCTAGGCCAAGCTGGAGCATGGCAACACTCTCATGCAAGGCGTCGCAACACTCCAGCACAGACCGTGCCTTGTGGATATTAGTATATATGGTTCGGCCTTTAATGCCGTAGGTCTGATGCGGTCCTAGTAACTCTTCCATTACAGTTTGAAAAAGTGGTGTAGTGGTTAAAATTTTTTGCATGACGACGCCACAACCCACCTGGAGGATTGTTGTATTAATGAATGCTCATTGTGCCCTGAAAGTGGTTTTGTGTATTGTGCCGAAGTCAGGCAATAAAGAAAAAAAAATGTAAAGTG
The DNA here is from genome assembly GCF_055883805.1 of Amblyomma maculatum. Taxonomy (NCBI): domain Eukaryota; kingdom Metazoa; phylum Arthropoda; class Arachnida; order Ixodida; family Ixodidae; genus Amblyomma; species Amblyomma maculatum. The sequence continues at coordinate 73,516,052 of NC_139351.1, forward strand.
CGTGCTTGCTGGCTGAAAAGATCGAAGTTCGAATCACGTGTCAATTTTTTTCTTTTTTATTTTCTTTTCGTTTCTTTTTCTTTTTTCCTTTCTTTTTCTTTCTTTTTCTTTTTCAAATGTAGTGGTGTTATTTTATAGCTCTGCATGCTTTTTCCAGCCTGGCGTCTAGTTTTTTTCTGAAACAAGGGCCACGGTCCATACAGGAACTTCCAGAATGAGAGCTCCGCGTGGTTTCATTTCGGTTCAGCCTGTATTAATTAACCAGAAACCGGACGAACGCGTCATTTCTGGAACTGATACCAGGCAGAGTATTCCGCTTCTGAACAGAAGCCGGGCCGATCGATGAAGCTCAACCAGAATGACCATGCCGGACACGCCAGCGCACTAAATAAGCATGATACCAAACATATTATACAGCTATTTTGTATGTAAAGGGCACGCTTCGTTAACCAAATACCTCGAAAATGCGAAGCCGTTGAAGCGTGTCTAGCAAGCATATGCGCGCGTCGCGTCGCTTTTGCGCGTACAACAGTCGCTGCAGCTCGTACGACCTTGCGGTGCGTCTTCATATCTGAGACTGAAGATCTGCCGCCTTCAACGCGAAAGTGGAAGCACGAACGTATCGTTTCGCTAGCGATGACAAAAAACTGTTCGAGAAAAAATAAACAAACATCGCGGACCATCGAAAGATGCGCAGATAGCCACACACCGGGCAAAGCGTTCTCGAATGTTTACATAGTGAAACCGCTCAGTCGGAAGTATATTCATTGACATCGATGCTCCGCTGGTAGCACGTGAAGCTAAAACGCCCAATATTACAAGTATTAGTGCACCAGTTATCTCTGTATGAGTATTAGTGTACCGGATATCTCTGTATGTCGGAAAACTTACAAGCGTTCGTAGACTATGAAAAACACATCAGAACTAGTAAATTATGATATCGTGCGGTTTGCCTTCAATAAAGCGACGCGTTATAAAGGTACGGCACATTTGTGAACCCTCGTGATAGCCTGCAAAGTTATTGAGCGTGTTTAAAGGGCGATCGGTGAATTACGGCCACAAATTCTACAGCCAAGGAAAATATACAAAGTACGAAACAGCAAAAGTAGCTACATATACTGAATAATAACTATTTTAATCACAACCCGCCGTAGAGTAGTGGCTAAGGTGCCCTTCGAAGGACCATGAGGACCGAGGCTCGATTCCACACTTGGTAGAAAATTTTTTTACTTATTATTTTAAATGTAGTCGTTTTATTTTATATTGTTGGATGCTTTTTCCACCCTGGATACGCGTTTCTTTCCGGAAACGAGGGCTATCAACCATATAGGCCATTCCGGTATCAGCTCCGCGCGGTTTCATTCCGGATTTTCCAGAACAGTACAGGATTTTCCTGAAATAGCCGCAATCCTGCTTCCCAGACCTGTACAGTAAACCTGTATACGATTTCCTGTACGAATTTTATATAGGATTTTTCAGTAGGGCAATTTTTTTATTGGCAGGATAATAATAACAAATAACGTCTCTTATAGTTTCTCTTCGAGTAGGTTTTTAATAGATGTATTGAGTAAAGTGAGATGTACGACAAACGTTTAGTGTGCATGCGATCGAGTTCAACCCATGCATCTTTTTGAAAATGCAAAAAGAGGGTTTTCCTCCTGTACAGTTTTTCCTCGACAATTACGGACTGCATCACAAGACGTACTACTTTCATTCATTTTTGCTGGCCCATCTGCTGGTAATGTATATGTATTTTATTGAAAATAAAAATGGTTATCAAAACTCGATTACAAGTTCTCTCTGAAAACACCTAACATATCATCATATAATTTATAAGATTTTGAGAATGTGTGCTTTGACTGCTTATGCGAGTATGAAAGCACTTTTATGGGTCAAATTCGGTGACTATATGTTTTTCTCTTGCTTCAGAGTGTGGACGTCCCACCTTCTAGGGGCATCTTTTCTAAAACGCGATTTCACTGTACAAAAAACAAACAAACAATAAAAGCACTGATACATCATGACTTCGATACTCACATATAACGTATGGTGCCTTATCACTATATTTAAATCATTGCATTGCAGGAAACAGATGATATTATATACAGAAATAAAGATGAAAGATGATGACGTAATCCTATCCATTACAAAAGAGAAAGGTGAGGGAAACTGGTTAGAGGTTTTCATTTCTTTTGGTGCAGTCATGAGACAACTAAATATGGCATTGATGACTGCTGGTAAAGTCGGCAATTATCAACTCGATAGCATTACAAAGCGCATTTGCTGACATGCGCTATATTTGCTGAGAATACACAAAATGCTATTTTTGCATGTCTGCTATATTGTAAAAGTCTAGTAGCAAGGCTAAGCCTCCCTGTCGCGGTTTAGCCTTCTCTCTTGCATAGTTATCTGAAAGTGGAGCGGTAATATTTATAGCTGCATTACGAATTTCATAGCACAAATAGTGCTCTGAGGTTATTCCAATCTAAATGGTCCTGAGTAGATATCAGTACTAGTAAACCAATCAGAACGCTGCCGAGTACCAACAAAATTAATAAAAAGAATGGCAGAGGAAAGAAAGAAGCTTTTTTTCAAGTTGCAATTAGGCGAAATAAACTGCACTGAATAAGTATGCGGAATCGGAGAGACATTCCTGCAAAACAATGGGAGACGTAATTGAATATTCGATGTCGGACATCAATGTTATTGCAAATTCAGTGGGATAAGAGAACTGAGGAAGGCTGTTTTCTGATACAATAAAGGATATACCTACGAGCGAAATATTTGCCCCAATAGTTCATTTTCCTTCCTTCTGAGGTACTCAGTCCAGAGTATTGGCATAGGCATCTGGACTCTGGAGAAATATTAAAACAGAATAAAAAAACTACATGTTTAGATGTTTGTTAGCATAGCCCGTGGCAATGAAACAAGGTTCCTATTCTTTTATAGTTCATATTGGGCATTGCCATAATTGTTTTTTTTTAAGGGTGGGAGCAAACATGACGTCGTCACGGTGCGAGTACAGTTGATACCTCCAATCACGCAAATGTACTCCATCCCTCGTGGGCCGCTCTATGAGTATCCGCTCATGACACTACGCCCTGTACAACCATTCTATCAAAATGAATCAACCAAACAAACCGCCCAATAGAGTTTCTCAGAGTTCAGGAGGAAAGAGGCGTTGGGAAGAGGACGTTGCGGTTCACTAGCTCTGCTGAAATACGGCTATGGCAACAGATTTTAACGTAGAATTACGCTAATAAAGTACCGAAGGCATATGCCTTGAGGAATGAGGTTCCAGGCTGCCAGTTCTGACCTGTAACCACATCACACGAGAGTTATGAGATTCTTTTTCAATTCCTTTGCTCTCACAGTATGTGGTTATGTAGCCGTTCCTTCAATCACGTTGACTGGGAGAGAAAAGGTGGTTCTATCACAAACTTATGTGAGGGTTGTGATGCCTGTCACATGGTTGGTAAATTGTTTCTCACTTTTATTTTCGCCTTTGCTCTCTTTGTTTTTGTTTCTTCCTCAATGAATTCAGTCAAGGTTGAAATGAAGTTGTAGGCATTTTTGCACTTGCCCCTTGTGAGAACTGTCCTATATATTTTAGGACGATGCAAGACCAATCAGCCTAGTGTAAAGCTTAGCTGATGGTAATTTACTGAGCTGTATTCCATACTGTCTAGAAAGCAGGCCTTACGAGGTCTCGATCACTTCTCTAGTATGACATTTTCTTGATTAAGAAAAGCAAAGGATTTCGTATAATACCCTTCATTTGCTAGAGCTAGAAATAATTGTAACATATTTACAGAGTAACGAGCACTTATTTGCGATCTTTTAAAAGAAGGTTATGAAAGGGAGCTTGTCGAAAATCTTTAGTAAAAGTTTAAATTCCTGTTAAATACGACAAATATAAAGTTTATTTAAAAGGCCTGAATTATTACCTGAATTTGTTTTAGTGGGAACTTATTTGGCCGCCAGTTCCAGCTTATAGGATTTTGCTGATACTATAAGTTGGCTATACCTTCGCAGTACCTATATTTCAGGTAATTGCAGGTAAGCAAAACAGTGGTTTTGAGCAAGTCGTACTATTTTATTTTCACTTTTTTTTACTAACACTACACCAACTTACCCTAAGAAAGATGGTAAACCTTGTTTCTAGGTAGTCACCTTGGCGGTGACCATTAAATAAGACGACTTTTTATTTCCAATCAACGCGGCAAGTGCTGTTTTCCACGACCTCATTACCACCTAATCTGTAATATTTTAGGTGCTGTTTTTGCTCATGCAAAACAAGATGTTTATGAACACACGCTGAGACATTGGGATTATGACAAGCATTGCTTTATTCTGACGTTTGAAAACGCAACAACTGGTAAGTGTGAAGCTATAAGGCACAAAACACCCCAACGCAAAAACATATTTTTGGTCCTTTTAATTTACTTTATTTATCCTTAAATAATGGCAAGGCGTAACCTATAGCAAACATGTACTCAATTGCGACGCCGCATGTCAGTGAACCATGCATAAAATAAGATATAATGAAATTGAAACGATAATATAAAACCGTGGGGCAAAAATAAATATCAGTTTTCCACCCCCCCCCCCCCCCATTACGCTCGCCACTACACTAAGAAAGGCTTGGTTTGGATTGTGAGGTTTAACGTCCCAAAGCGACTCCGGGTATGAAAGAGGCCTTAGTGGAGGACTCCAGATATTTCGACCACCAGGGGTCTATTACCGTGCACTGACACGGGCGCCTTGCTTTTCGCCTCCATGAAAAAGCGGCCGCCGAGGCAGAGATTCCATCCCGCTTCCTTGGGAACAGGCGGGGTACACTAAAAAAGGTAATAAACCTTGTTTTTAGGCACACACCAAGGAGGTGATCATAATATAAGACGAATCTTCATTTTCGTGTAGAATGCATTATCTACCCGCCATGAAGCAATGTCATTACTTACTAAATTCCACTAGGATTTTGCTAACAATAACAATGAGTTGTAATTGGAATCGCGCCGGCTATGCTTAATATCGTATTACGTTTGGAGGATGATATTATTGGAGCAATTAGCAAAGAATGTAGTGGTTTCATGCTGTGATAAAAATACTAAACAACCATAAATGTAATTGAGATCCCTCGGCTCAATAATTGTGAAACCGGGCGACTACTTAAAGGCAGAGACACAAATTTCTCCTCAAAAGTGGAAATAAAGCAAGTTCCAGAATTTTCGACCGATTGAATTCAATTGATAGGGGCTACTGCAATGGCCGCCATACGCAAGGTGCGCATCTTAGATTTTTTTTATGGAAATGTTTCCTAGATTATGGTCGTAGAAAAAAAAAAACACGGCGGCTTTTTAGAACGCATACAAGAGCTGGAGAGAACGAGGCGCATTTCCCCCACAGTAGTTTTTAGCTCAAAAACAATGACGGACAAACAAGACAAGAACTTACGCTTAATAAATGTTTGTTATGGCAGGAGCTGCAGGTTTAAGTCAAGAAAGCTGGTAATTGTAGTAAGCGGGCAACTGTAATTATTCATGTCATGCTCCTCAAATACGTACGGGTGAAAGAAACTATTTAGGTAAGATCAGTAATAATATGTTACTAGGGAAGCACAATTAATTAAAATTTACAGTCGACATTGTGCCATTTAGCGCTCATTGAAAATCATTTGCTGATGTGAGCTCATAGCCACCTTGATGGAGTAACTTGCCCAAATATTTGTCTTGTGCGCAGCAGAACGCATGAAAGTGTATCGAGAATACTATTAGAAAAGCTATCGAATGCGTTCCTATGACATAATGTTTTGAAGATATTGCACTTCCCCCCCAAAAATGGTTGTTGCCCTTTCGAATGTCAAAGAACTATTGCCTCATTCTATTAAGACAAAAACGTAATTTTGATTACAAATACCAACCTTCAAACGCTTGGTGTTTAAAACAACGGATTATAGGGTTACGTATTACCAAAAAGAGCGCTCAAAAGCTTTTTAAGTGGGTTTTTCTAGAATTCTACGAACACGCGTCCAATCAATGGAAAGAACAAAACATTATTAATTTTGGTTTGTCACGGCAGTTAGCCTGTATGTTTGCAATAATAGTAAACACAGCGTTATTACAAGGCTTTTATATTTTGTACAATGTCTTTTGCTCTTGTGTCCGGAATTAAAAACATCAAAATCTTCAGTCCTACCGGCCCTCAAACTATTCAGCCCTATCGGTCTATTCGGATGCAGTGAACTCTTCCCTGATATAATCGAAGTAATGCGCATGGAGCTTCTCCTGACAAGAGTGAATTTAGAGGAGACGTTCTTTCCGCTCTTGGCCTGTAGTATCACATTGTAATAAAAGGAAAATATTGTTACGTGGTGACAAGCGAAGAGGACAGCACAACTTGGCGATAGGGTGAAGGATGATTTATTGGTTGGTCTAGCGCAAGGGCTCCTCTCGCGCCACTGCCTATCTTCTTCTTTTTAACACTTCCCGGGGACACCGAGCAATCGTCCCGATCGGTTCGCTTGAAGTTGAAGGTGACGTAATGGTGAGGATGTTCAAGGAAAGACAGGAGAGAATGACTTGCTTGCCACCACGATGTCTGATGCGTGGGTGATCCGCATTTCCTGGAGCTGTTCAACCATCCCACCCCTAAGTCCATGGGACTGATGGCTCGAGGTCGTGTCAGGCGGCTTGGGCAGGGGTTGCGTGTTCGTGTCCATCAGTTCCTTCGGATCATTCGGGTCTTTCGGGTCCTTCGTCTCGGTTCTGGTTAGTCTGTCTGTTTTCCTTTTCTTCAGGTCCGGGCTGGGCGGTGGTAGTTGGTCGAGTCTGGGCTGGAAGGGCTGAGGCGAAGCTGCTCGGCGATGTCCCTGGGCCCTCGGTCGATGGTCCCGGCTTACAGATGGTGTCGACGCTCCAAGGCGAGGATGAGGATGACGTACGCCGCACCTCCAACCAAAAATGTTACGTGGTGACAAGCGAAGAGGACAGCACAAGATGGCGATAGGTTGAAGATTGATTTAATGGTTGGCCTAGCGCGAGGGCTCCTCTCGTGCCACTGACTATCTTCTTCTTCGTAACAATATTATTTTCTATCATACTCAAATGGGGATTTGTAGAAAGCGGGCGCTCTTTGGACTGCTTGACGTGACCAGAATCCTTATTTCGGCACAGTGGAAGCATCACATATGCATACATACACTTCATGCACCACACACATACACATACATATTTAATATTATGCAAACAAAGTACTCAGTAAAAATGTAAAAGAAGACAACAGCACGGCTACAAAACATTCTACAGAAACCAAGCACATCTGCCGAAGGTCTTTGTAGGATGCCGGGCAGAGATCAAAATGGGCCAAATTACAATAATTTAAATCTGCTGATATAGTGTATTTAAGAAACTGCTGCCTGTCATTGGAGCGCTAGATATGTACTGACCAATCCTTCAAATGCCTTATAATGTAACTTTAGTTCTGTCTTGTAATTGGGTAGATTACGCAAACTGTTGGTATTTCTGTGGATTTTCAATTTATATCCGTGAATTAAGCGATATCTGTAGAGATTGCAAGCTGAAATTACACCGGAGTTCTTAAATAAAGTTGATGTAGAAACATTTTAAGAAGCATTATATATGTGTTCGAGGTACTTTTTCCTCTAAGAGGTGGATGCGTTCTACATTATTGGGTGTTTTTTTCCATGCTAGCTGATAATAGTTGGAGTGCGACTGAAAGAGTGAATCATTAAGCAAACGTTTCACGCGTGTGGGAAGGATATACCTGAACCGACCTATTACATAAGTTATTTGTCTTATATTGCTTAGAACATGCTTGTCGTGATTATCCCAGGACAGGCTTGCGGTAAAGGTGACACCTGGATATTTCAAAATCTTGTCTAAATTGATGATTAATAATTTTAGTGCAAAAAACCTTGATGCTGATGTATGTGCTTGTTTTTCGGCCTGAATATACTCGCTTTTGTTTTGCGTTCATTTATTTTCATTGCATTTACTGTTGACCATCGCTCTAAGAATGTCATTGCACTGTTAAATTGTTCGACAAGGATAATAATATCATTGCCGGTGAAATAAATACTAGTATTAATTCAAGTTAACAGAAACGATATCCTTCAGACAGAGATTGCAAAGTAGAGAGCCTATAATACTTCTCTGTGGCATTCTACAATAGAGTTTTAGCCTTCGATGTAAAGGTATCTTATTTCACAGCGTGAGTTTTATTGGATATGTAGGATTTCATATGCAATAGTTCCAGCCCTCAAATGCCATATTAACTTAATTTTTCCAGCAAAATGGTATAGTGTGCTATACAGAAGCCTTTCGAAAACTATACGAAAATGCCAATAACGATTTATTTTCAAACTCAGGTAATATATATTTTTTTTGTTCTAGCAGGGCAAACTCAAATGATTTGTTTTTACCGAAGCCGAACTTGTGGGGAGTTAAAACATGTTTACAAAAACATTTCTCATCCTAGAATGCAAGAAATTTTCACACCGTTTTGAAGAGATCGGTGAAATTAAGACGGCCTGTAATTTGCCAGCTCATTACGATCTCCTTTCTTGTAGAGAACAGTAGCTTTAGCACACTGCATTTTAGCTGAACTAATTATTGATCCGAAACACATGTTAAATTGTGAGTGAGTATTCAACAATAATGTGAACTACATGTTTGAATGGGCATACTTGAAAACCATCAATGTCACAACTGCTTGTCTTGTATAAAGCTTGTTTAACTCATACGATTTTATTCAATGGTTGGAGCATAAGGTATATTGTTTTTAATATAAGTAGAATTTGCTAGCCTGAGGAATGTACGACGAGCAGAAGCGATGCCTGTGAACGAATTGTTAAAAGCATCAGCTAGTTGATCACATGATATTTAATTCCCAGTAATTTGTAATTTCAATAAAACCTTATGTGAGTAACGACGATTAAGGAGAGCGTTCAGCTAAACCATGAGAGACTATGCTGACCGCACTCAGTATCCAGCAATGAGGGGTAATATGCTTTGCGTGCATTTTGCATCTCCTTTCTTAGCTTATAACAGATGCTTTTCAAAATTGGACAAGGTCATCAGCTGATCATGCATGAAAGAAATGTTGATATAACGTGTCCTTCGTTTTCATTTCATTCAGTACTTCTGGTGTAAGGCAGGGTTTACGTGTTCTTTAACATTTTTGCTTGTGCTGGACGGGAAACTTTTGTGGTGTAGTTGGTTATGTATATCAATGAACTTCTACTGACAATAAATTCTACTGACAACAGGGCATCACTAAAGGAATTCAGTGTTATGTCTGGTATTATTTTGTATAATAACGGTGGGAATTCTTTTACTATTAACCCGTGTGTTTCCAGGCACAAGAAAATCGCCAAATGATCGCTGATAGGACATGACAAAACTCGAGATTTAATGTTTGACTTGAAGGAATTATCAATAAATAATTTTATAGTGCACTACAGATATAATCGCCTTCAGATATATTACTGGTTGATGTGCCAATGCGACGTTGAAATATCCACCAGGTATTAATGGTTCAGAGTTATGATTTTAATCACATATGGCAGAAATTTATCATAGAAATGTAGGAAAGCAGGCAAATCACTATTCGGAGCTCGGTAGAACACAGACAATACATGTTAAGCAGTGCACAGGGTCAACATTTCATAGTCTGGTGAAGGAACTATAAGAACCGATGATTTGCCATTGTAAATTACTTGTAATTAGCAACTATACTCCGGCCCCTGGAGGTGCGACCTGTTTAAATAGTCGAAAATATAATCAGGCAACCAAAAACACCCCATTCATTATTGATCGTTGTCTCGGTTAGCATGATAACGGAAAATTGAAAAAAGAATCGAGTGAATGATTCCTCCAGGGATGACACTTTATTTCTCACAGAACGCGCATTCAGGTGGATACATAATATGGGAGCTGGGGGAAATCAGGCCACAATTTTATCTCTGCCATTAGGCAAGTAAAACTACACTTCATTATGCATCATTTTTGTTGAAAAAAAAAAGAAACTACTATTTGAAAAGTGTCAAACACCCCCTTCTAGATGTGTATTGCATTAGCTGCGTTGGTCTTTCGAACAATGGCCTCACCATTCGCATACCAAGCAAATTTGCAGCCTTGTTGTTTTGCTGCTTTCTTTTCCGACCGTAAAATCTCCCTTTTATGCGAAGTCAAGTTTTCTTGAAAGGAAATTCGAGGAGACGCATCCCTCAAGGAGTATTTTTTCATAAACCTGTGTCTTAAGGACACCTTGTCTAGCTTAGCGGGCAGCCGATGCACGACTGCAACGTCAAGCTCCTCGAGCAGAGGTACCTGGAGCTTATCAAGGACGTAATTTGGACAAGATATCAGGTTCTCAGCCTCCACAACATATTTCAAGGTTTAGCCGGCTACTTCGGAACTCAAGATCGTTGACCTGACAATGAAGTTCGGACTCTGAGGCTGCCTTGCACTATCTCTTTCCTCCAGTGCTGTGACTCCTTTTCTTAGCTACTGATTTCAATGTCTTAATTAGCAATCGTTTTCATAAGTTCATAACATTTCTGTGACAGAAACTGCATTACCTGTTTTTGGCTTTTTAATTTTATTACTAAAGCCGACAGGCCTTTACGTCTCTCGTTAATTGACGCAAGAACCAAACTTATCATAATGTCATCTTCCATGCGAGTAGCCCGTGAGCCTGCGATCTTACATGTCACGTACTCCCTGGCCTTCTTAGCCATCTGCTATTTGAATTTTTAAGGTTTTCTAGCAAAGCGAAACAATGCCCGAAGTGGTACATATATAATCACATCTACAGTTCAGAGCAACTTCATCCTGTACAGGCGGCCGACACAATAATTAAGTGTCAACCAGCTAGAAAGTAATAAAAAAAAAGCAAACAAAATGACGGAAAAGAACTGGAAAGTTCCACAACGCAAATGTTATGTATTTATTTTGCATAATTTTGTGGCAGTGGCGGCAGCAGCGGGAGCGTAAAAGAAGCATTGCAGTTCAAAAAGATGCACAGGATAACTAACCTGCAACAGCCGAGTACAAGGGTTAGACGTGCTTCCAGATGATTCTGGCGCTGCCAAATGACCGCAGACCGGGAAACGCTCCACTATACCAGGCTACGATGCGTGGAACGGCGCGTGCGCAGATGGTAAACGACCCACAATATCAGGCAGCGATGTGTTCAACCGGCCTTGCGCAGACGATATCCTCACAGTCATGAAGCCAGAAGCAGGGTACAGCCAAGGCTTGGGACTTCATCGCAGGGACACTCACAATAATGATGACCGCCGGAAAATAGCAGCCTTGACGATGCCTCAGTAGGGTCGAAAGTGACGTATCTTCAATGCGGCAACTACAACAACAGTATACAAGGGTTAGACTTGCACCCAGATACCGCAACCGCTGCCAAAATGTTGGTGAGTTTAACTGCATGCCAACCAAGTGACAAGCCTAAGGTCAGCCCGTGCTTTGCTCTAGGAAATATAGCCAGTCAATCCTCACTGCCCCGAGCTTGGCCAGCCAGTTTGGTCCAATTTTGGAAATTTAACTTAGAACTGCAATCATTGGCAGGCAACCTAAAGCCAACCGAATTAGCCAGCCTACGGCCGCGCTGGGCAGAATAGCTTGGCCGGAGCAAGGCTTTGATATTGGCCTTACAAGGGCTGATCATCGGCAGTCGACCTCGTGTCCAAGAGTATGAACGATTTGGACCGTCTACAACCGTGGTCAGGTCAGTCATAGACCACGGCATACCAATACATGGCCTGACCACAGCGCAGTTTGGTCACGTCTGCAGTGAGCTGGCGGTACCAAATGCCCGGTGGTTCACCCATGCCTGGCCCGCAGTCTATTTCTTCATGTTCTGTGGTATGCGTATGCATATCCCCTGTAGTTCCACTGTACGTGAAAATGTTTCTTCTGGACTACTTTTATATAGACAGCTTTTGCTGAGAACCGGCCTCTGACTTTAACGTCGCAGCAACGGCAATAAATAAGGGCGGAGTTCTCCTAGAAGCGGCAAAGCAACCATATTGTATTAGCTTAAAACAATACTGCACTCCTACAGTCAGAGTCAAAAAAACATTTTATCGTTTGTTTTCTTAACTGATCAAAATAGAACAAACACTCGTTTATAATAAAAGAATGTCATTTCCAAAATATTATGATTCTGCTGCTTCACACCAATTTGTACCGGTTTTCAGCTTTTAGGCTTACTTGATGATGTCATTTTTCTTTCTCGTTGCGTACGGCATCTCATACCTGCGAAGTTACGAGCCATCACTTTACTGCTGTAGTCGCAGCCTAGATTGCCACTACTTTACTCAGGGTCGCAATTTTCCTATTTAAGGACCCTTGAAAATTTCGAAAGAAATATTTTACAGTGTTTCAGATAAAGTTAAAACGACTTATATGTGCCAAATCATGGTTTTATTTGGTTTAGCTGTTAGTATTTCTTCTTTTTGCTCTAGGTTTCTATTTAGTTACGCTCATTATGCCGACACAGTAAAAGAACTCGGCTCACTCGCCATCCTGGCATGGTCTGCCGTGCCGTTGCAGTGTCAGTGCAACTATGCAGACAATTAATACGCTCAGCAAGATGTCATTTCTTTTATTGTTTTGTATAATATCGTCACTTAGACGTTTAGGCCTGAACCAGAAGGTTGTTTTAATGGGGGTGATCCCACAGGCACAGGAGAGAAAGTCCAGAGCACAGAGAGATGGTAAGCACTATACTTCAGCCTTTTCTAATCGAACGTCACGCGGCCATTACTTTTTCAAGTCAGCCCACGAAACTCGCGATGATGAGCCGCCTAGCGGCTGCGGAGGCCCATGCTACAATATTGTATTATCCCACGAATTACTATGGATTCTTACTTAATTTATTATATTACTAATTACCATCGCCACTAACAAGAATGATAAAAATATTATTTGGTTCACAGGAAAGAAATTGCATAGTATATCTCACACTTGTTCTGTGGACACCTGAACTATGCTGTGAGGGAAGGAAGGAAGGTGGGAGTGGAAGCGGGAAGCGAACAAGGTGTGCGGTAGTGCAGGGTTCTGAATTAATTCGACTACCTGGGGATCCTTAACGTGCACTTAGACCGCACAGCACACGGGCGCCTGTTCGTTTCTCCGTCTTCGGAATGAAGCCGCCGGTGGTCCAGATCGAACCCGGGTACTCTGGCAAAATAGTCTGGCATCTTAACCACTGCACCACCGCAGGAGGCCATCATCGCTATAATTTTTTTTTCATCCCGCACTAATACTTTTATTAGTAACGGATGCTAGGAAAGGAATGGCTCAGTATCTGTCGCGCACATCCTTAAGGATTGGATAGGCGTCGTGAAAAAGTGTATTCGCACTATATATCAGCATTGATGCTGTATTCATACTAACAATAATTTTCCATCCTATTCAGAACGAGGTCGATAAAAGGTTTCCCTTCAGACAAAACCTATACGGATTATAAGTGTGATCAGTGCTTAGGTTCAACATTCTATTCATCATATGACGTTTATGCTGATGACTGTGCCATTTACAGGAATGTAGAATATAGTTGTGATTTTGGCAGTTGGCGGAATTATGTGAACAAAATTCATGCTTGTTGCACTAATCAGGGCATGTCCTTGAACAGTACTAAATGTAAACTTTTGTCAATCACCCGTAGATGCCTTACTGTGAGATCAATGCATAATTTGGATGGACTACTTCTTGACAAGGTTCAACAATACAATATCGCGGGGTCTTTTTTTTTTCAGAAACTTTAAAATGAAACCGACAGATTGAATTCTTAATCTTTAAGTAATCTCGTAAGCTAAACTTTGTTAGACGTAATTTAATAAGCCACCCCAGCGTCTGCGCGTACTAGCGGCGTTCCTTACAAAAGTCGCCGCGGACATGGCTCCGGCTTCATAGCAGCAGCGGCTGTGGTCAAGCAAGAACACTTAATATTTCACCCATTCCTCAGGTTTCTGCTGTGCTGCTGTCCTCTTCAGTGGTCCAGAAAATCACCGCACATGCCGTCCAGCTACGTGTCATCTTCATATCTTCTAGCCAGGCAAGGCTGCTGGGACAGGACCTCCTGCGTCTGCGCTGACTACCGACGTTTCTTACAAAAGTCGCCGCTGACATGGCTCCGGCTTCATAGCAGTAACGGCTGTTGTCAAGCAAAGCGCTGATAATTTTTCACCCATTCCTCAGCTTTCTGCTGTGCTGCTGTCCTCTTCAGTGATCCAGAAAATCACCGCACGTGCTGTCCAGCTACGTGTCATCTTCATATCTTCTAGCCAGGCAAGGCTGCTTGGACAGGACCTCCTGCGTCTGCGCGGACTATCGGCGTTCCTTACAAAAGTCGCCGCTGACATGGCTCCGGCTTCATAGCAGCAGCGGCTGTGGTCGAGCAAGAACACTGTTAATTTTTCACCCATTCCTCAGGTTGGTGCTATTAGCATCCTTTTGTCGGATTAATGTATTCAGGTATTTCACCACAGCTGCTGCTGCTGCTTTTCTGCGTGGACCAATATTTTGTTCAGGAGTCTTGAATCTGACTGCTTTGCTCGCAATGCCGACGAATGCTGAGCTTGCAAAAAAGTCGAAAGCCTCGAAGCTAGGTTCAATGAAAAGTTAAACGAACTTGTTGCCCAGCCTGTAACGAACGTCAAGGAAAAGTTGACTGATTAAGGATTCGATTTCAGTGGCCCTAATACAAAAGTTGAGGGAATGAAGGCGAGCTTCCAGATGTTCACCAAACGGTTGAAGACATGCGCGACCGACAGATTGATCTCGCCACTTCGAATAAAGCACTTAAACCTGAGAACGATGCTCTCCGAAAAAGAGTAATCGATCTCGAGCAATACTCCCGACTCAACAACGTTGAGATTAAGGGAGTGCCTCACACACAAAGCGAGGACTGCACGACCATTGTGTCGGCAATTGGCGAAAAAATTGAATGTCCTGTGTTGGCCACTAATCTAGAGATCGTTCATCGTGTTCCAACAATATCGAACGAACAAAACATCATAGCTCGTTTCTACTCTCGGTCGCACAAAAGCGAGTTTGTGAGAAAGGCACGAAAGGCCAGACTGAACACTAGCAGTCTTGGCTTTCGAGGAGAAGACAAGAACCCAGTTTTCGTTAATGATCATCTCTCGCCAGATAACAAAAAGCTGTTTGCAAAAGCTCTAAAGCTTAAGAAAGAAAAGAAGTGAAATTTTCTGTGGACCGACAATTGCCGTATCAAAGCGCGCCAAACCCACAACAGTCACTTGTTCCGTATCTCTAGCGAATCTGATCTTTCCATTTTTTTATAAACTTGCTCATTGATACAAAGTAATCATCTTTTTTTTTATTGCAACGACGACTTATTTTTCACCTTCTCAGCTTGAAGCTTTTCATTCTATCCCGTGCCGTTCATTTATTCATTTTATTGCACGTAGTCTCCGCGAACATTCCGATGACATTTCTAGTTTCCTATCGTCGATCCATCACAATTTTTCGATTATCTGTATCAGTGAACCATGGCTAAGCTCCAGCGACCAAGACTTGCATTCTTTTCCGTCTTACTCAGCCGAATACTGTCATCGAGGGGATAGTAACCATGGTGGTGCTGCTATTTTCATATCATCTAAGTTCCATTATCTCAGACGCTCGGACTTGTCAATCAGCACGTCTAATTGTGAGTCTGTATGGATTGAGCTTGATAAGTCGTTTGTGTCACAAGATTCAAGAAACATTATCATCGGTTGCTTATATCGATCTCTTTCATCGTCCGTTACTGAATTCTGCTTGGCATTTGAAGTAATTTTAAATAAGCTGTCTCCGGAACAAAAGAATGTCATTATCATGGGTGACATTAACATAAATTTTTTCAGATGCTTCAACGCCTTCATGTCATGAATACAATAACTGCATAAATGGTCATGGCTTCGAATGCTTTTTAAACGTACCTACAAGATGCCCTAATATCGAAAACAGTTCACTTATTGATCATGTGCTGTCTAACTTAATTACTTTCCCCGCTGCTGGCGTAGTCGAAGTTGAAATAACTGATCATCACCCTATTTTTGTGCGAATAACATTTATCCCCGTTGTTGGTCATGTGAAGGTTGCTAAGAAAAGCTTTAATTCCTCACTATTCCACGAACAAATTGCTAACTCAGATTAGTTACCAATTACTTTATTAGATGACACTGAAATTGCTTATGAAGTATTCGCTGCTACACCTGCTAACATTCTTGGTACATCATCTACAACAGTGACATATTGCAGAAAAAGGTATGACAACCCTTTCAACCCATGCTTAACTGACAGTCTCTTGAAATGTCTTCGAAAAAAGGATAACTTGTATAAAAATACTAAGAATCAGCCATTTAATATTAATTTACGGGCACGATATAACACTTACAGCAATGTACTCGGCAGGCTACTCAAAACTGCTAAGAAAAAATATGAATCTCAAATAAATCAAGCTGGTAGTGATTCTAAAAAAACAATGGAAAGTGATCAATTCATTCCTAAATAGAACTCCTACTACGGCTTCAATAAAAGAAGTCTAAACAGACACGCATATTTGCCGTGATACTCGTGACATTGCGAATGCTTTCATTGATTCATTTGTCATCAATCAGCCTCACGTTACTCATCCCATTCACGTATACCCCCGTCTACCTCATAGTTTATTCTTTTCCCGGTTTCTCCTGATGAGGTGCGCACTGTCATTATGAATCAGAAAGAGGCAAGGCCAGGCCTTGACAACTTCCATTCTTTTCATATCAAGCTAATATCTTCTCTGATTTGCAATGTCTTTTCTTACATCGTCAACTTAATCTTCAAGACAGGTATCTTCCCTAGCGCGCTAAAAAGAGCCAAACTAATTCCCGTCTTCAAAAAAGGTGACAGGCGCCTAACAAGCACCTATCGTCCCATTGCTTTCTTTCCTTTTTTAGCAAAGTCATTGAAAAGCTGTTCGTCGTCCGTCTGGAAAATTACCTCGCAAAAAGTAACATCATGTCTTCTAATCAGTTAGGCTTCAGGTCAGGTTTTTCAACTGAATTAGCCTTAATTTCTTTAACAAATAAAATTAAAAATACCATTGATTGTGGTCAATTAGCTGGCGCATTATTCATTGATCTGTCGAAGGCATTTGATTAAATTATTAACAACATACTTTTTGATAAATTAAATGCTCTTGGAGTATCTGGTCCTGCACTAACATTTATCCGCAGCTACCTACTTAACCGAATCAAAGCAGTTTGCATATCTGATACTTACTCTACACCGAAGACTACTAGGGTTGGCGTTCCCCAGGGTTCCATACTTGGACCACTTATTTTTCTAATATACATCAATGATCTACTCTCGTGCCTTAAATCTTCTGAATGTATATTATACGCCGATGATGCTACTATACTAGCATCTGATACGTGCATAGATTCTTTAAGACGTAAATTGAATACCGATGCAGTAAACCTATCACCCTGGTGTTGAAATAACATGTTTACAATTAATGTATCTAAATCTAGCTTTGCCATCTTCTCATCTCCTCACAAGACTATTCCTGCATCTCTATATATTTCTCTTACCTCTCACATACATTTTGCCACTGATCATGCGATGTTTCTCGGCATAGATCTTGATTGTCACTTAAACTTTAACATGAAGGAAAGAAGCCAACAGTCGGCGAGGCCAAGGAAAGCCTTGGGGGTTGTATTTTAGGTCTTTTTCTAATTTTTAATTGGATAATCACAGAACTTAGTAATGTAATCTGCTTAGGGGAAAAATATTTATACACAAAGTAGAAGAAAAAACAACGTGTCGATGTTGGGGACCGAACCCACGAACTCCAAACACCGCGTCCGGTTCTCTTCCAACTGAGCCACATTGGCCGCTGTCCCCCCTGCTACTTTCTTGGGTATTAATGTTGTCTGTATACGAACCTTGAGAGTGTTCGCCAGCGCCGCCCTCAACCATAGCGGCGGACGTGGAACGTCCTGTGTTACCGCCAGCGTCACGTAGAACGTGATCAAGAGCGAGGGCCAAAGCTGCGCTAGAACCCTCTTGCCCTACCTATGGCTTCAAGACTGCCAGAACCGAGACCCCCGTAAGCTACAAGCAGATAAATGAAGGGGAAATGAGAGTGCTCGTTATAATACATGAAGGAAAGATAGATAGATTGATAAGGCTTCAGTGATAGTGGAAACACTATGTTCCAGCCAAAGGATTTGCTGATTATGTTGTCTATATGTGGTAAGTAGTTTTGCCTTTCATATAAGCTGCACGGTAGAGGAACTAACAATGTGTACTTATGCTTTATGGCACATAGCTGACATATCTCATGTTTTTTTCTTTACCTGATGCTCATTTATAGTTTCACACAATTCAAACAATACCACGCTTGCTGCTGTTGCCTACTAACTTCTAAAGATGTAAACTGGAAAAGCGAGAATGGTGCAGAAGGCAATACGTTTCAAGAGAACTATATGTTGGGTGCAGACACAGTCATTTACAGTATGTCGCTACTGTTTAGACATTGATGCAATAGTGCTTTGTTAACACAAGTGTGCAAGTTTGCTGGAATCAGTTTGTCACACCTTTCAAAGGTAACTTGTCGAGGCTGTGTGGCTTATCTAGCTCTCAGGAGGACATTGTAGTGGAATGTGCTGCTCAGTGTAAATGTTGAAAATGCTGTGCTGTAAGGAGAACACGCAATCTCATATCAGGTGCAGGAGGCACACGGAAATTAATGCCAGATGATGTGCCTTTAACCTTGTATTTAGCAGTGACAAAATAGAGCATTAGAAATGTGATAAATGGAAGGGTTGGACATCTATTATTAAAGAAAATCAAGACTTGAGGGGAAGCCTCAGTTCGCAAGCAAACATTTCAACAAGAGGACTTCTCTTCGTCCAGGTGAAGACCGGTCCTGCTTGCTTGTAAACTGAGGCTCATGCTCAACCCTTGTTTGGTTTTATATGGTACTGCGTATACATCTTGCCTTCAGTCTGGTGAGTGCTTATGCACCCTTGCGATACTCTTGTGCACTGCATATGCAAAAAACGTTCAAGAAGTTGTGGAATTAAGTAACTAGTAGCTGGTATCGAGAAAGCCATCTCCTTTTATAGTTTGTCATCAGACATGAAAAACCAATGAGTGCGTTGGCTTGCTCGTACAGCTGACAAAGCTCCTCTTGACAGCTGTTTGATGAGACAGCCTTTAGAGCAGCCGGAAATTGTTTCTTGCAATTAATTTCCAGGTGTCCAAGAAAGCACACTCTACGTATATGCAAGGACGGTTGTGTGCATCAGTTTTGTATGGCCAATCTGCATTCACTTTCACTTATTCACGCGGTTATTTATGCTGCAGTTGACGAGGTGATGTGTGGATAATTCTGCAAAATCACTCATTTGTTTTATTGAAATTCTTTGCTTAATGTGCAATGTTTACTTCACTTTTACTTCAGCATATATCACATGTATGAAATGTCCTAGAACTAAACTTGATTGCGGCAAGACGTATGAAGGGCCATCAGGAACTTCTGTTCAAAAGATGAGCTCATCTAAGTTGCATTTTGAGCACAGATAAGGTGCTGATTTCAATATCCTTTTGAGTTCAACGACCCCTTGATTGTTTGACTAATATAGTAATTAAGCTAATTCTGAATCCGATGTGTATATGTATATGCATGTATAACTACATTCACTGCTCCTTTGGTAATTGGCGAGGTGTGATACGCATGCGGGCGCTTGACCAAACGAGTGCCCTGAAGCGGGCTTTGTTCCTGGCGAATTGCCGTTTATTTGAGAATACATAAAAAAAAAACAGGTACCGCGGCTCGATCGGCTCCCTGTGCGTAGTCGTCAAAGGCCGGTCGCCGGCAAGACTATACCGATTTGGGGATCTTATTCAAGGGTGATAAGTTGCAACGCGGAAAGTGAGCGGCTGCGTATAGGCGAACGATTACGCAACGGGCCCAATTCTCGTAACGTGCGCCGCTCAAGAGAGAGAGAGAAAACATTTATTGCTCTAAAAATTTCTGGTTTTAGCGGCGGGCCGATGTCTTCATATCTTCGGCCTCTTCACAAGATCGGCGCCCCTATTCCAGGGCACCGCTGAGTCTTGCTGCTTCGCAGGCGTGCCGCACCAGTGCCCTTTGGGCCGTGAGCTCGCTGCTGGTCAGCAGACCCTCCGAATGTTCCGCACTCGGCTTATTTAGTTTGTGGAAGGCTCTGTCCCGTTTGCATTCCCATGTGATGTGGTATAGTGTGGGGGTTGCCCCGCACCACGGACATGTGCTCCTGTATTGTGTAGGGAGCATCTTGTGTAGTATGTATAGATTGTGGAAAGTCCCTGCTTGCAGTCTCCGCCAGCAGACCGCCTCGTGCTGTGTTAATGATGTGTGGGGTGGTGGGTATTTGAATCTCCGCCCTCTGTGGCAGTTTAGTATTTCTGTATACGTTGGTTCCACCGTTATGGGGTCCTCCAGGGCTTCTGACTGCCCTGCTCGGTTCGTGATCTCGCGAACTAGGTTGTCTACCCTCGAGTTACCCTCTATCCCGGTGTGTGCCAGTATCCAGAAAATCCTGTGTCTTAAGGTCTTATTTGGAAGCCTTGCTTCGAGGAGGATGCTCAGCGCTTCCTTGCTTATTTTGCCCCGTGTGTAGTTCCTGCATGCTGCTTTGGAGTCTGTTAGGATTATCAGAGACTTGTTTCTACGGTAACCTTCGGCCGCCACTAGAGCTACGGCAGCCTCCTTCCCCTCCGTTAGCGTACAGTTTCTTAACGTCGCACTGCTGATTGGTTCCCCCATGTGGTCTACCACTGCTGCCGCGACGACTCTGAACTTTCTGGTCCTGCGGTCCCATGGGTATAGGGCCGCCTCTGTGTATACTGTATTTTCCATTGTGGCTAGGTTCTGCTGCACATAGTCTGCCCTGGCCTGCCTTCTAGCGGCGTGGAGGTTGGGATCCATGTTTCTCGGCAGGGGGCTGACATCCAGTGTTTGACGGACCTCGTCTGGAATGTTGGCTGTTCTATTTACGATCCCTTCTACGTCGTGTCCTAATCTCTCTAGGAACTTGCGGCCGGTGACTGTCTGTTGGAGCCTGACTATTTGCGCACTTAGCTGGGCGTCCGTTAGTTCTTCGAATGTGTTGTTTAGGCCCATTTGTAGCAGCTTTTCATTTGATGTGTTTTTTGGTAGGTGGAGTGCCGTCTTGTACGCTGTTCTTAGCAGCGCCTCCGTCTTTTCTTTGTCTTTCTTGGTCATGCGGTGGTATGGCAACGAGTACGTGACTCTGCTGACTATCAGGCTTTTGACGAGCTTGATCGTGTCGCTTTCCTTCATCCCACTTCTGTTCTGCAATACCCTCTTTATCGTGCGGCCTACTTGTTCTGTTGACGTCTTGAGTAGACTGATTGAGTGGGTACATCTTCTGCTTCCTTGGATCCACATGCCTAGGATGCGTATCATGTCCCTTTCCGGTATATTTTGGCCTTCTAACCTTACTGTCAGGTCCACCTTGGTGGGGTTGGATCCTACCCTAAGAAGTTCTGACTTCTCCGTGGAACAGGTTAGGCCCCTTTCTCTCACGTACTCTTCTACACATGTTGCTGCTTCCTGCAGTCTCTCTTGCTTTTGTCCTAGCGACCCTCGATTCGTCCAGACCGTAATGTCGTCGGCGTACATTGCGTGCTGGATGCCATCGATCTTGCTGAGTTTTCTGGCCAGTCGGATCACCGCAATGTTGAAGAGCACTGGTGAGATTACGGATCCTTGCGGCGTGCCCTTTCGTGGGGTGGTGAAGGTGTCGCTTCGCAGGTCTCCCAACCCCACTGTCGCTGTGCGTTCTGATAGGAAGGATCTTACGTAGTCGTGGGTCCTCCTTCCGCAATTGGCGTTGTTTAGGCCTTCCATGATGGCTTCGTGGCTAACATTGTCGAAGGCCCCTTTGATGTCCAGGGCCATGATAATTTTTTCGCCAGTTCTGGGTGCCGTGTCTATGATTTCTTCCTTGATCTGCAGTAGGACGTCTTGCATTGACAGGTTCGCCCGGAAGCCGAACATGCTGTGCGGGTACTGCTCCTCGTCCTCTAGATATTGTTGGATTCGCCTGGTGACGATTCTCTCGTACAATTTGCCAAGGCACGACGTGAGGGAAATGGGTCTCAGGTTCTCTATCTGAAGCTTCTTGTCGGGTTTAGGTATCATAACCACGACAGCGTGCTTCCACTCCTTCGGGACCATCCCCTCTGCCCACAGCATGTTGAGGTACACCGTGAGCTGGTCGATTGCCTCGTCGCTGAGGTTGCGAATCAAGGCGTTCTTGATCTTGTCTGCGCCGGCTGCTGTATTTCGTGTTGTCGCGCTTATCGCCGTCTGGAGTTCCTCTCTCGTGATCGGCCTGTCCATTGCAGGATTGTCCGCCACTTAGTACTCCCCGTCGTAGCCCCAGGGGTTGTCCTTTCCGTAGCATTTGATGCGGACTGCTTCTAGCAGTTCTTCGTCTGTTCCGTCGTACTGGTGGACCAATTTCTGAATTGCCATGCCACTTTCTGTTTTTGTCTTGGTTGGGTCCATGAGGGCCTTTAGTATGCGCCACGTCTTGGCCGTGCTGAGCGTGCCGTTCAGTGACCTGCTGAACTGCTGCCATCCCTGCCTGGCCAGTTGTGTTGCGTACTCCTCTGCCTTTATCGTGATTTCCGCGATCCTCTTTTTGAGTTTTTTATTTAGCGTTTACTTTTTCCAGCGTTTGGTGGGCCCCCGTCTTGCCTCCCATAGCCCGAGCAGCTGCTTGTCCACCTCCGGTACTTGTTCTGTTCTATCTACGCCGTTTAAGATCGAGCACTGCGACACGCGCTGCTTGGCTTACAGATCTCGAGAGGCCTGCTTGACGCCGCAAATAATTCAGCTGATCGTAGTAGACTGCTCCCTTACGTGCATTTGGTGATGACTTTCTTAGCAGAACGAGGTTAAAAAGCACCATGATCAAGCTGTTACACCTAAGAGTTGTTCATACGTGCGCTGATATCGACTTATATATGCGACGCGAAAAGTCGAACGGCGTAGTAGGTATTGTTTACTGGTACTTATCCGTAGTTGTTCCGTGCCTGTATAAGGCAGTTGATACCAGGAAACAAATCGTACAACAAAAACTGGCGACGCTATATATAAATTGTCAACGGCACGTTCAGTGCGTTCCGCGAAGATTGGAAATGCAACGATTCTATAGCGCCGATCGCTAGAGCACGAACGAAATACATAAAAATATGTGGCACTGTGCTGAAACGAACTGCCGAACACTGCTGGATCAGTTTTCCGTTGTTTGTTTTTCCTTTTTCGCTGTGCTACGAGCACTGCTCTAGCGGGTTTCCATAGAGCGAGCAAGGGGCGTCTGCTACTGGACCTCTTTGGCGCGTTGCATGGTTTTGCCGCCAGGTGCCGCATGGATTGCTGGAAGCGCGAATACCTCTCACATACGCATTAATAAATTAGGAACGCCGCCCTGGTGTTGCATGGGTTAAGGTTACTCGACCAATGTGCACAAGAAAGCGAAATCGAATTCTGTTTACGGCATCTGCGTTTCCATGGGTGCGAAAATTTAGACGCCTGTGTGCTGCGCGAGGCCAGCGAGTGGTAAACAACTCCAAGTGGTCGATATTTCCGAAGGCCAACTCTAAGACGTCAATTATTGCCTTGGTTGATTTTGGACTTTAATTATTTTATTATTTAAAACTTTATTGCCGCCGATACAGGAGGTTCCCCTACTCCCCCACCCAGGTACGCAGACCCGAATAGGGGGCTGGGACTGCGCGACTAGAAGCGCGCAATGATACACTGATTCTTCGCGGCCTCAGTCGCCAGGCGGACGACTTCTTTTTCGGTCTCAAGGGTTTCGCTTTGAAGAAAGGATTCCCATGCTTCCGTGTCATGAATGTTGGCCACTGCCCCAGGCAAAAAGGGGCATTGTCGGATTATGTGATCTAGTGTACCTCTCTGTCCGCAGTGTTTACAGTTTTCGTGTTTTCTGTCATCTACTTTTAAATTCTGCAGCCATATCGGGTTGAGGGAATTTCCGGTCTGTAATCTGCGAAGAATTTTGGCCTCTTCGTTGTTTAGCTCTTTACGTGGAGTGGAGAATGTTTTTCTGTTTAGTTTCGACGTTAAGCCCCCACCATATTAAACCAAGCAAAATTTAAGGAAAGATAGCAAAAGATTGTCACTCCAAAATAAGCATCATTGGTAAACTAATTTCACTGATCGCACTGGACCCTGAAAACGGGATGTAGCCAAAGGACAAAAATATGTCGCTTGAGATTTGTTTGCATTGATTTAAAGCCGCAAAACCATATGCTATTTCCGTAAAGAGTAGGATGGCATATGCAGACTATGGTATTAGGCGCATGCAGTACATGCTTTGCAATGTTCTCGTAGTTCGCTAGCGCCTACCAGTGTGGCTGTTTATAGAAATCGAGCAATGGCTTCTCCTGCCAAATGAAATTTACTCACATAATATTATTCAGAATAAAAGCTACAACGTTTGTGTGTACAAGAATTCTAACGTGTTTCAATGTTGATGGCCTTGATTCCAAATACTGGACTGAACATCAATAAAAACTGACTTTTTGTACAGGTTGGAATAATTCGGTCTAAAATTTCCACTGAGTTCGATTATTCTAAGATATTTTTAACATTGAGCAGAGCAACGTGTGCAACAACGCTAATGAAAGAAAGTTTCCAACACGCAAACGTTTTTTGCATTACTAGTGAGAGATGCGAAAAATTCTTGTATTCGTCAAACGACGGGACAATGAAAGTCAAATATTCTTAGGTTAGGTTCATTTCTACAAAAACTTCCGACATCATGCTAAAGCCATATAAAATGTTACGACTCCTACTAGACCCAGACTGTTCGTGCTTTCTCTATGACGAAGTAGTTTATGAAACATATTTTGGAGCTGTCTCGGCAACGGAAGGCGATCTTAAATCAATGCCGTCTAGGGAAATATTTTGTCACAATTGCTCAAAACACTTGCCACTCGCCAGGCCATCTCATGCAAGATGCCCGCCAATAAGAAAAAAAAAAACAGATGGTGCGATGCTGGTTGTAACAAACAGCTTAGATGTCATCCTTCCTGCTGTCACCGGATACCGCTGTGCTTCAGCCTGTGCTGTGTGACAGAATCGGATAATTTTCACAACCATGGATCAAGTATATCAGACTCGCAAGAGAAGAAATTAGAGATGGGATGCTCTCAATGGCTGAAATCTGCATCTGTTATTACAAGGAATATAGTAACCAAATACATACTGGTGATTGCTTTTGCAAACTCGACACTCTTTGCGTACCCTACGCCGCAGTGAGAATCAACAACAAAACGGAGGCTACAGAATGTTTTGCCTCTTGCTACCGATCCAGGAACAGCGCACGACTGGCCCAAGCAATACTTGTCCAAGAGGCATAATGATACGCTATATGTGGCTAGAACAGACATAACTATCAAAACCTGCACAGTGCTAGGCACTAGTTCTGGCTGAATGATATTGAAGACGTTAATTGCTTGTCATGTGACGTCAAGAGAGACGACCTGATCATAAACTGCCATGGTGGAAGTCACAACTGCTCTGGGTTATCTTTCTATCAGAGATTTGCAAGAGCAGAACTGAAACTTTTATGGCTTATGGTTCGAAATCACTCATGAATATATAAGTATTGCAAAATTGTCTGTCCGCTCCCCAATAAGAAAAAGAAAACAGGTGCACAGAGAACTTTTGAATGCACCAAAGCTCCTTTAAAACTAAGAAAATGAAGAATGTGGTAATGTTGAGAGCGCATAGCAATCGCTTTAGTACATTCAGCGCGTCGCTGAGAACATAGTCCGCATGAACCGCTCTACTTTTATGATGCACATAATCATCACAACGATTAGCCACAAGGAAACCTTTGAGATGCCCGCAACAATTTGGTGAGAGCGTTATCATAACAAAAAAGCACTGATTAAGAGCACTCCTAAATATGCACTTTTGATAGACGGGTGCGAAAAACTTTTATTTTAGTATTTAACGCTAGTTGTGTTGCTTTCACATTTAGGAAGCAGATCTTCAGCGCCTATTTTTGGCTGTAGAGGCTGAATGTTTCCGTCGCCATCGGCATAAATAGTAGACAGCTGTAGGTGCGCCTGGAGACCCTATTTCATAGTTGCCATGGCTGTTCTGGAACGCAAGATTCGTTTTGGCCTCGAAAACCTGCCGTAACACCGAGGTATCTGAGGTTCTGGTGAAAAGTAGCTAAGTGTTAAAATGGCAGACTACAGTTCTGGCTCCAAGTTTGGGAGCTAAATGCGTGGAAAGAAGAAAATCCAGAAGTGTAAGGTGGAATGCTAAAGAGGAGGTTAGACAGCGGCAATGAGTGTCTTGATTAAACAATTGCTAATATACATCAGGCGTGTGGGAGTTGGCACCTCTCATAAATTGCAGGCTTGGGGTAGTCTAGACTGCTACTCTCTCCAACATCCATGTCAGCAGCTGCCGGATGGGAAGTTGAGATGAGTGCCGAAACCAGCAACTTTGTATCCTCAGTCAGATATACAGCCCGTAAGCAAGTCAGGGACGTTCGAAGAATTTGATTAAGCCGGGGATTTATAACTGTGATGTTTTGATGAGTACCAAATTGCGGTAGTTTGCGTTCATATGCAATCTAATGTTGAAATGACATGTCATATAATATAGGCAGAAACTAAGGTGATTGTTACCTAGCGAGCAGCAATGTGCACTGTGGGAGGGACAATGAAAAAAAGGGAACCATAGAGGGCAGCTTTTAACGCGATTACGCCATGCCTTTAATCCTAGTTTAATGAGTGCGTAAAATATCCGTACTGGAGTACTTAATACCTAAGAAAAATACACCACGCCCTCGGCGCGCCGCTCAACGCAAGCTCGTCGAAACTCGGTGGCGCGGCACCAAAGAGTTTCTAGAAAGCGCTTGATTTAATGCCATCAATAACTGGGAAAAGTCTGAGTGCAATCCCAAGGGATGTCATGGGTTTCAGTAATGACTAAGGTCTAACTAAACCAAACAGAAACATGCAGCTCACACTATTCAACTGAAGATATTCTACGAGTAAAATATCTGCTGAGCTCCTGTCAGATTCTGCATTACCGGGTATCGGAATTATCGGCCAATTTCCCAAAAGGCATGGATTGCATACATGGATGACCAAATTTTGAGAATTTGTGCACGTATATAATAGTAGTGTAAAGAAGAGGTTCCGAATAAGTGGGCAGGTCACCGAGAAGGAGGAAGAGAAAGTGATTTTGCGGACCAGCTGACTGCAAGTTAGGCCACCCCTGCTCCGGTCCGGCTCGCTACCAGTGCCCGCTACCAGTGACTGAATCCCCGCTTAACACTTGGTGGAGGTCGCGGGATTTCTCTTCCAATTCCTCACCCTGGAGCTCCGCATCTGCCGAATTCCTACCTGAATGACAGACTCCAGCACTAACGCCACCGGCCCCGCTACCTCGGCCCCTTCTATTCCATGCTCCGGGGTGCTTCGCCAGCGGGACCCGCCGGTCTTCAGCGATACCGATGATCAGGACGTCGAGGACTGGCTTTTTTCGTATGAACGCGTAAGCACCCACAATAAGTGGGATGACATCCTAAAACTTAACAACGTGATCTTCTACCTGACCCAAGTAGCAAAGTTGTGGTTCACAAATCACGAGGCTGACATTCCAACTTGGGCCTCGTTCAAATCCCGATTTGTGGATGTCTTCGGTCGACCTGCGGTCCGCAAGCTTCGCGCCGAACACCGTTTGCGCGAGCGGATGCAGCAGACAGGAGAAACCTTTACCAGCTACAAAGAAGACGTTTTAGATTTGTGTCATAGTGTAAACGCATCAATGACTGAAGCCGAGAAGATTCGCCACATCATGATGGGCATCCACGAAGGCGTATTCAACATTCTGATGGCAAAAGAGCCCCGTACTGTAAGTGAGGTTGTCACGATGTGTCAAAGCTACGACGACTTTCGTTGGCAACGCATCGTCCCTCGACAACCTGAAGCCACGATTGCGGCTATGTCTGACGCCCCTATCAGCTCCACACTAATTCAAGAAATTAAAGACTTCGTACGGGAAGAAGTTGCACGGCAATTATCGCTAATTTCAAACGTTCCGCATTCCAGCTCACACCAGGCTCCGACCATACGCCAGGTTTTTCAGGAACAAGTTGCCGACGCATTTTAGCCCCCTCGACAACCTACTCTTCATTCCGCACCACTGACAGCTCCGCTCATTCATGCCGATGCTGTTCCGACGTACGGACCAACTCCACTGCCTTATGCTGAGGTTGCCGCAAGACCACCCCCTCCTGCGCCTTTGCCATCGTATGGTCCACCTCAGCGCGCATTTTTCACTCATGCGTCATGCGCCACCTATTCTACGCCCTTGGCGCACATCTGACAACCGGCCCATTTGCTTCGCATGTGGTCTCCCTGGCCATGTTGCACGCCTGTTCCGCCGTCGCCTGACACCGTACGCTTTCGATCAGAGCCCAGCTGTCTACGCACAGCCGCCGTCTCCTCTACGTGCGCGACCTCAGCCCTCGTCTCACTTTGACCACTTCTCGCACGACAACCGCTCAACCTCTCCGCGTCGTCACTCGCCGTCACCGATGCGTCGTCGCTGTACCCCGCCAATGCCGGGTAAACCACTAGACGCAATTCCGCAGGCAAGAACTCCACTTTCGTCGACAAGTGAAAGTCCTGCTTCGCCACCTAATAATTTAATCAAACTTACCATTGAAAACGTTTGTACTCTTGCGCTTGTAGATACTCGGGCTGCTGTGTCGGTTATTAACGTTAGACTGTGCCGCTTGTTACGAAAAGTTGTTTTGCCGTATTCTGGGATTTCTTTGGGCACCGCCACTGCTCAGCACATCTCACCGCTCGGTACCTGCACGGCTCGAGTCACCATTCAGGACGTTCTCTATGTCATCAGTTTTATGGTTCTCCGTGACTGCTGTCATGACATTATTTTAGGCTGGGACTCCTTGTGTCGCAATCGCGCCGTAATTGCGCTCGTGCCGATCGGTCTCCGCTGAGCACCACACCGACCGCCGTTAACATTCTTGCGGAAGCCAAATGCCACGTTGCGGAAGCTGCTGATATGCCGCCTTTATTTGCCGCTATTGTGCCTATAAACTGTGCCTCTCTTCATGACTGTACAGTACTCTTCACCCCGTCTTCCCTTTTCGTCTCGCGACGCTGTCTTCCCTACCCTGTGCCGTCCTTAGTGTACGAAGCGGCCGCACCGAACTAGCCATTACTAACGATTCGTTCTATCCACTCACGTTGCAATGTGGCGAGTGCGTTGGGCATGCCGACCCTGTTCGATCAGAAAATTTTGTTACCGTCCCGCCGTTTCTCTCCGCCTGTGCCGGCACAATCTCCGACAGCAAACGTGCCCTTAGCCCACCTCGTTCCTCGTCTCCTTCATCGCCTCTTGCTGCCTTGACAAAGCCATCGACAGTGCTCTGCCTCCAGATCAACGCGCCAAGCTCTTCGACTTGCTGAATCGATTCCGAACTTCCTTTGACATGCAGCAGCCATCCTTGGGTCGGACATCAACTGTTGCCCACCACTGGTACGCATGCCCCGTTACGCCAACGTCCTTATCGTGTATCAGCCTCAGAGCGCCGCATTATTGATCAGCAAGTCAGTGAGATGCTCAGTAGAGGTGTTATTCAGCCCTCCAGTAGCCCTTGGGCATCCTCGGTCGTTTTAGTCAAGAAGAAAGTCGGGTCTATTCGATTCTGTGTGGACTACCGCCGCCTTAATGCGATCACACGAAAGGACGTCTATCCGCTACCACGCATAGACGACGCGCTGGATACATTGCATGGAGGAGAATTTTCCTCTTCAGTCGATTTCATCATCATCAGCCTGATTATACCCACTGCAGGGCGAAGGCCTCTCCCATATTTCTCCACTTAACCCGGTTCTGTGCTAGCTGCATCCACTTCACTCCTGCGAACTTCTTAATCTCATCCGCCCACCTAACTTTCTGCCTCCCCCTGCTACGCTTTCCTTCCCTTGGAATCCAGTTTGTTACCCTCAGCGACCATCGGTTATCCTCTCTTCGCACTACATGTCCTGCCCATGTCCATTTCTTCTTCTTAATTTCCACTAGAATGTCATTAACTTGAGTTATTTCTCTGACCCACTCTGCACGCTTTCTATCTCTTAATGTTACCCCTGCCATTTTTCGTTCCATAGCCCTCTGGGTTGTCCTCAGCTTAAGTAGAACTCTCTTGGTTAGCCTCCACGTTTCAGCCCCATAGGTGAGTACAGGCAAGATGCAACTGTTGTACACTTTCCTCTTGAGCGATACCGGTAAGCTGCTAGTCATAATCTGCGAGTGCTTGCCAAATGCGCTCCATCCCAATCTTATTCTTCTTGATATTTCCTTTTCATGGTCTGGATCTGCGGTTACTACCTGTCCTAAGTAGACATATTCGCCTACTATTTCCAGTATTTCGCTACCTAATGTAAACTGCTGTTCCTTCCCGAGGCTGTTGAACATTACCTTAGTCTTCTGCATATTGATTTTCAAGCCTACCATTCTACTTTTTCTGTCTAGGTCATCAATCATTATTTGCAGTTCATCCCCCGAGTTGCTTAGCAAGGCAATGTCATCAGCAAATCGCAGATTACTGAGGTATTCTCCATCTACCCTTATTCCTAACTGCTCCCATTCCAAGTCTCTAAATACTTCCTCTAAACAAGCTGTGAATAGTACTGGGGAGATTG
The DNA here is from genome assembly GCF_055883805.1 of Amblyomma maculatum. Classification (NCBI taxonomy): domain Eukaryota; kingdom Metazoa; phylum Arthropoda; class Arachnida; order Ixodida; family Ixodidae; genus Amblyomma; species Amblyomma maculatum. The sequence goes on from NC_139351.1 coordinate 73,546,897, forward strand.
TGTCTCCTTGCCTAACTCCTTTCTTTATGGGAATTTTATTGCTTTCTTTATGTAGAACTATTGTTGCTGTGCAGCCACTATATATATCTTCCAGCACTTTCACGTACGGCTCGTCTACCCCCTGATTTCGCAATGCCTGCATCACCGCCGAGGTTTCAACTGAGTCAAATGCTTTTTCGTAATCAATGAATGCTCGATTTACGATCTGGCTACTGGCAAGTTCCAATGGCTGAAGACGATCGCCCCAAGACAGCTTTGTCACCCCCTACAGGCTCTATGAGTTCAACGTCATGCCGTTTGGCCTGTGTAATGTGCCCGCCACCTTTGAACGCTAGATGGACAATATTCTCCGCCGTTTGAAGTGGCACACATATCTCTGCCACGTGGATGACAGCGTCGTATTTTCATCCGACTTCGCGACCCACCTAACTCGCCTTGAGACTGTCTTGCAATGTCTTAGCGGCGCTGGTCTGCAGCTCAATCTGAAAAAGTGCCATTTCGCCTCTCGCCAACTTACTATTTTAGGACATTCAGTGTCCAAGGATGGCATCCTTCCTGATCCATCTAAACTCCGCGCTGTCGTTGAGTTCCCGAAGCCAACATCTATCAAGCAACTACGCAGCTTCATATGCTTATGCTCCTATTTTAGGCGTTTCGTTCAGAACTTTGCGACCATCATTGCTCCTCTGACGCGACTTCTCAGCGCCCACAAAGATCATTCTGCCTGGTCGCCGGCTTGCGATACTGCTTTTACGAAATTGCGCACGATACTTAGCTTACACCCCGTATTGCGCCATTTCCATCCGGCTGCTCCTACCGAAGTGCACACCGATGCCAGTGACGCCGGCCTCGGCGCTGTTCTTGCCCAAAGAAAACCCGGTGTTGATGAATACGTTGTGACGTACGTAAGTCGAACGCTGACCAAGGCCGAGATCAACTACTCGGTGACAGAAACGGAATGCTTGGCAATTGTTTGGGCGCTTCAGAAATTTCGGCCATACTTGTATGGGCGCCCATTTGATGTTGTTACGGACCACCACGCTTTATGTTGGTTGTCTTCACTAAAAGACCCCACCGGCCGTCTCGCCCGCTGGTCGCTTAGACTACAAGAGTATGATATCCGAGTCATCTATCGTAAGCACACCGACGCAGACGCTTTATATCGCTTGCTAGTGTCGCCTGACTCTCCGTTGTCCCCTGCCTCCAGCTCCGCCTTGTCTTCCTTGTCCATCGACGACATGCCATCAGAATAGCGCAAGGATCCGTGGCGTACATCACTAATCGATCTTCTTACGAACTCGTCACTTTCACCGGCTCCTCGCGCCCTTAGTCGTCAAGCGCAGCATTTCGCCCTTCGTGACCGTCTTCTCTATCGACGCAACTATATGCCAGATGGCCGTAAGTGGCTGCTCGTCGTACCTCGCCACCTCCGAAGTGATATCTGCTCATCTTACCATAACGATCCGCAATGTGGCCATGTGGGTGTATTTAAGACTTATGAACGGATGCGACAGCGCTTTTACTGGCGCGGTATGTATACCTTCGTCAGTAAGTATGTGCATTCGCGCATCGATTGCCAATGTCGCAAGCCGCCTCCTCTCCATCAGCTGGCTCCCCTACAGCACCTCCCTTGCCCATACCGACTATTCGATCGTGTTGGCATCGATTTGTATGAACCTCTGCCGTACACACCTGCAGGAAATCGTTGGATCATCGTGGCCGTCGATCACCTTACTCGCTATGCGGAGATAGCAGCACTTCAGGATGCCACCGGGCCCCATATCGTGTCCTTTATTCTTCATCATTTCATTCTGCTGCACGGGGCCCCTCGCGAACTTCTAAGTCATCGAGGCAAATCTTTCCTATCCGAGGTTGCCGAAGCGCTCCTACGCGAATGTCAAACCATCCACCGGACAGCCAGCGCGTACCATCCTCAAACCAACGGACTGACAGAGCGCTTCCATCCCCACTAGTTGACATGATGTCCAAGTACATCGCCTCCGATCTCTCCGATTGGGATAAGATTCTCCCATTTATAACCTACGCCTACAACACCGCCGTTCAAGCAACTACCGGATTCTCGTCATTTTTTGCTGCTGTACGGGCGTGAACCTTCGTCTCCACTCGGCACCATCCTTTCCTACCATCCTGATATCTCAGAGTATACATCGCTTTCAGCAGCTGCAAGGCACGCTAAAGAATGTCGCAAACAGGCTCGCTCACTCCCTTCGGATGAGCAAGCCCAGAAACAAACGCATAGCGACAGCAGCCACTCTGTCCACCAATTTTCCCCCGGTTCTTACGTGTGGCTCTGGGTCCCATCGACACCACTCTGTCTGACCAGCAAGTTTATTTACAACTACCACGGGCCCTACCTAGTGCTCCAACAGACTTCTCCCGTGAATTACCTAGTTGAACCGCTAGCCGCATCCACCGACCTTCGCCGCCGTGGGCGTGAGATTGTTCACGTCGATCGTCTGAAGCCTTACTACGATCCCGCATTCCTTTCGTCTCCTTGAGTCGCCAGGATGGCTCCTCTTTTCTGCGGGGGCCAGATTGTAAAAAAAGGTTCCGAATAAGTGGGCAGATCACCGAGAAGGAGGAAGAGAAAGTGATTTTGCAGACCAGCTGACTGCAAGTTATTCCACCCCTGCTCCGGTCCTGCTCGCTACCAATGCCCGCTGCCAGTGCCTGGATCCCGGCTTAACAGTAGAAAAAGAAAACAATTTGAATCATTAGGATCTTAGTCTGGGCTAGTTGGTTCATAGCTTCAATAAATATACGCATCGCAAAGAAACCGCACACAAGCAAAAGACAACACATAAGACGGGACGGGTGTGGTCTTGTGTGTTGTTTTCTTCTTGCGTCCGAATTCTTCGTGTCGTGATAAATTTTTTAAACCACTTTGAATAAAAAGTGGGTGCACAGAAATATTGCAATGAACCCAGTCTTGCCAGTTGATAATATTGATAAATAAAATAAAGAAACCATGTTGGTGGAAAGGTTTATCATTTAGCAGTGCATGGGATTTTATTTATGTCCCAAAGCAACTCAGGCTATCAGAGATCAGGTAGTGGAGGGCTCCAGAAATTTCGACCACCTGGACTCTTTGAACGTGCGGTTACATTGCACACCACACGGACTATTGACTTAAGATGTTATATGTCACAAAAGCAGGACACATGACAGTGCCAAGCGTCCCAGTTTTAACGCCCGGTATAAGAATGTGTCAACACCACAGAGAAAGATGAGCTCCTAATTAGGACCGCACAGCAGCCATTAACGTTTTAGCGTCGCAGAAGACAAACACAACTCGTGTTTGTGTCTGTCCGTGGATAAAACGGAATCAATTTCCAACAAACAAATTATGAAATAAATGCAGTCAGTAAAAACTAACAAGTTCAGGGCGAGCTCCTTAAATTCCGAATCAAATACCAGGGGAGGAGAAAAAAGTGGGGGGGGGGGGGTTATAGCTCCTGAATTTTGTTAATTGTACCGCAACAACAAACACGCGCAGCATATAGCGTTTATATAATTATATATATATATATATATATGAAGGGGAAATGAGGGTGCTCGTTATAATACATGAAGGAAAGAAGCAAACAGTCGGCGAGGCCAAGGAAAGCATTAGGGATTGTACTTTGTCGTTTTTAGTTTTTTAATTTTTACTTCGATAATCACATAGATTAGTAATGCAATCTGTTTAGGCGAAAGGTAATTAAACACAAAGTAGAAGAAAAAACAACGTGCCGATGGTGGGAACCGAACCCACGACCTCTGAATATCGCAAAATAATACCCAAAAAAGTAGCAGGGGGGACAGCGGCCGATGTAGCTCATAGAGAAAAAAAAGAAGCCGATGTAGCTAAGTTGGAAGAGCACCGGACGCGATATTCGGAGGTCGTGGGTTCGGTTCCCACCATCGGCACGTTGTTTTTCTTCTATTTTTTGTTTAATTACCTTTCGCCTAAACAGATTGCATTACTAATCTATGTGATTATCAAAGTAAAAATTAAAAAAAAAACGAAAAAGTACAATCCCTAATGCTTTCCTTGGCCTCACCGACTGTTGGCTTCTTTCCTTCATATATAGATATATAGATATAGTAGAATAGTAGTGTATATAGTATATGTAGAAGTATAGTAGTTTATATGGATATAGTAACAAAATGACGATTATACCTAAGATGAAATGGTGATGATATGAATGTTACTTGTGTATGTTTCAGCAATAGCAGAAAGTACACAAATAATTATTTATTGAACAATAAAAAGGATAAACGCTTCAGCCCAAACAGAACACCTTCGTTTCCACCATAGATAGGAGACATACAGTTTATATTTTGCCACAGGGTATTCCTGATTTCTCTGTCCGTAAATTAGTGAATGATTGGTTTTGATCGTTCAACACCTTTAAGAAAAACATAAACACCAAAAACATCCTTTATACAGTGTCAGCTACGGGTTCTGTGTCAACTGCTCTTTTTTGCGGGTAATTTGCTGCTTATGGCTGGCAGTAAAAAGATGTTATCACTCTCGATCAAGATGTTTCTATTACAATTTTTGTGTATATTGAAACAATGGGCAAATCTCGTTTTCTAAATTTTGCTTCCATTCAGAAGCTCTTTATAAACTCCTCCTGACGAAATTCCTCCAAACTTGAATACATTATTTCTCCACTGATTATCTCACTCTAACGAGCTTTTTTTTAATTTCGCTCTCTTAAAAAATTACATTCACGTTCATGAACAGAGCTATGAACGAAACTATTCAAACGTTACAATTTAGATTTGTAGATCAGATTACAAATTGTTGAGGCACACTACTTATTCCAAGTTCACTTCTCTTCATATGCGCGGCATGTTGGCCACTATCCATCCTAATGAAAAATTAGGAACGCCACCTAACATAATTCATTTATGATTTATTGATTGATTTTTCATTCTTTCTTGCTCTATTTCTTTCTTCCCGTCTTTCTTTCTTCTGTGTTATATTCATGGGCACAGTCTAAAAGGAGGCCGAGGCTAAAGTAGCAAACAAAGCACCTTATAAGGAACCTCACCCCATTACACAATGTAGACAAAGAAACTATAACGACGTTTTTGAAAGCCGGCGAGAACAATCGTCCTAGACTGAGAGAGTGGAAACTAATAGGTAAAAGAGCTAATCGTTGTGAGAATAACACGCCCACACGCCATTTTATTCGGTACACTGTAAGATGTCGAATATTAAAAACATAATTAGGTCGTCAATCGCAAGCATGCATGAAGAAATGTACCCATGCACAGTACAATAAATAAAGTATAAAATAGCGCTGTCTAAGCCATCATAATAGGCCATGCTAGTCGTCTCGTAGCGAAGGCACTGCTGCAACGCCTCAAACAAATACGTCCCCTTTGTAGAAATAACAGGACTACAACAAAAAGCACTTTTTGGAATAATTTACAGTAATTGAAATTTATTTATGCACTGAAAATGAACTGCCTGCAATAGTTCCTAAATATATGTCAACGTTTGCTAAAATGTGGAAGCATTTTACGCGGGTCAAATGCCTTAGTTACATATTTTGGTAGTTGCATTTTTTGGTATTTTTCCTTGTAGCTTTAGGATATTGTATAAACTCCTACGTATAGCGAGGACTTATCTTGGGGTTATGGATATAGTGCATTAATTTAAATAAGTGAACCAGGTCAGCCACCAGCATACTATATTTGATAAATTATCTGCGTGTTCTCAAACACTGTTTATTCCTCGAGTAAGCTGCCAGTATGCGTTTTATTTCCTTTTTTAGTATCAGTTCAGTTCAGTCGTTCAGTCGTGTCAGACTCTTCGTGACCCTATTGACCATGTCACGCCACGCTTTCCAGTCTCTCACTATCTTCCTAACATCACATAACTTCATCTGCAGTGCCTCGAGGATGCCATCTAACCATCGCGTTCGCTGCCTACTCCTTCTCCGGCGACCCTCAACCTTTCCCAACATCAAATCTTTCTCCAGCGACTCCTCTCTTCTCATCAGATGACCAAAGTAGCTGAGCTTTAACTTTAGAATTTGACCCTCCAATGAGCAGTCAGGGTTTATGGTCGACAATATTGACTGATTTGATCTTCTGGCAGTCCAAGGAACTCTCAAGAGTCTTCGCCAGCACCACAATTAAAACGCGTCAATTCTTCGGCGGTCAGCCTTTTTCACAGTCCAACTCTCGCATCCATGCATCACAACTGGAAAGACCATAGCACGAGTTATACGGATCTTGGTTGGCAGACTAATGTCTCTGCTCTCTCCTAGGCGGTCAATGCTAACCATTGCTCTCTTTCCCAGAAGCAGGCGTCTCCTAATTTCATGGCTGCAGTCTCCTTCCGAGGTAATCTTGGAGCCCAAGAAGAGAAAATCTGTCACATCTTCCACTTCATGTCCACTGATGCTCCAGGACTTGATAGGGCAAGACGCCATGATCTTTGTCTTTTTCATGTTCAGTTTAAGCCAAAACTTCTCACTCTCTTCTTGTACGCGCATCAGAAGTCTCTTGAGTTCCACTTCACTTTCTGCCATTAAAGTGGTATCATCCGCATATCTAAGGTTGTTGATACGTTTTCCAGCAATCTTCACTGCAGCTGAAGACTCGTCCAGACACGCCTTCCTCATGATGCACTCTGCATATAGGTTAAATAGGCAGGGCGACAGTATGCAGCCTTGACTCACTCCTTTCTCGATCGGAAACCAATCAGTAAGACCATGCCCAGTTCTGACTGTGGCCTCTTGCCCTTCATACAGGTTCCTGAGGAGACAGATGAGGTGAATTGGAACTCCCATCTCTTGGAGAGTTTGCCACAATCTGCTGTGATCTGCGCAGTCAAACGCTTTTGCATAATCAATAAAGCAGAAGTAGATGGGTTTCTGGAACTCTCTTGCTTTTTCCATGATCCAGCGAAGGTTGCCAATTTGGTCTCTAGCTCCTCTGCCCTTGCGAAACCCTGCTTGCACGTCCGGAAGCTCCCGATCCACATACTGCTGCAGCCTACCTTGGAGGATTTTCAACATCACCTTGCTAGCATGCGAAATAAGCGCGATCGTGCGGTAGTTGAAACAATCTTTGGCACTGCCTTTCTTTGGAATGGGGATGTAAACTGACCTCCTCCAATCCTGTGGCCACTGCAGGGTTGTCCAAATCTTCTGACATAATGTATGCAGAATGTTAACAGCGTCATGGCTGAGGTTTTGAAGCAACTCAGCTGGAATGCTATCAATTCCGCTAGCTTTGTTCTTAGCAAGGCTGGCTAAGGCCCATTCAACTTCACTCTTCAGGATGCCCGGCTCGAGATCAGTGATCACAACCGCCTTATGTTGGGTTTGCACATTCGGGTCCTTCTTGTACAGTTCTTCTGTGTATTCCTGCCACCTCTTCTTTACCCCTGCGGCTTCAGTGAGGTCATTGCCTCGTTTGTCCTTTATCACGCCCATCTTAGCACAGAAGCTTCCTTTGATATCTTTGATTGTCTTATACAGAGCTCTTGTGTTCCTCAATTGGCTGTTGTCCTCAACTGCTTGGCACTGTATGTTCAGGAAGGCATTCTTATCTCTCCTTGCTATTTTCTGAAAATCCGCATTGAGAACCTTGTATCTTTCTCTTTCCCCCATAACTTTTGTCATCCTCCTTTACTCAGCTATTTGCAAAGCCTCCTCAGATAACCAGTTTGCTTTCTTGCATTTCTTTTGCTTTGGAACTACCTTAGTAGCAACTTCTTGTATTATATACGAACATCAGTCCACATGTCTTCGGGCTTTTTGTCTTCTAGATCTAATTCTTGAAATCGATTCCTCACTTCCACAGCATATTCTAATGGAACTTGATCCAGATTATACCTGAAAGGCCTTCTAGTTTTCTGCGTTTTCCTCGATCGAAGCCTAATCTTGGCAACAAGAAGCTGATGATCAGTGCCACAATCGGCCCCAGGCCTTGTTTTTACTGCTTGTATAACACTTCTCCATCTCTGTCGGCAAATAATATAATCGATCTGATTCCTGTACAGACCGTCCGGCGAAGTCCATGTGTGCAGGCGCCTCTTGTGCTGTTGAAAATGAGTATTCGCTATGGTCAGGTTGTTTTCTTGACAAAACTCTACTAGCCTCTGCCCAGCTTCATTTGGCTCACCAAGACCGAACTTTCCTGTAATTCCGGAGATTTCTTCACTCCCTACCTTAGCATTCCAGTCTCCTATGAGAAAAACGACGTCTGATGATGGGGTGCGGTCTAAAAGGCATTGTAGGTCCGCATAAAATCTCTCAACGTCAGCTTCTTCAGCAGTAGTGGCCGGTGCATAGACTTGGATAACTGTTATGTTGAAAGGGTGACCTTGGATCTTGGATACTAAGCGCGTAATAGCTAGACCTAGTTTTCCGACCACACCAGTCTATGGTGATTGATTAAAAATAGTCCCGTTTTTTATAAAAGAAAATTCATCATTAAATTTTGTTTTTATCCTTACAAGTGATACCAATGCATAAGTCAGAGGCTTGTCTTATAAAAATAATCAAAGAAATGGCAGTCTCTGAAGCAGACGAAAATGTATTGTACACTCAGCAGTTTAAACCACAATTTTTGAAGCAACTCTATCTCCAATAGCTTCTTTCCCGTGACTTGAAATAACACACCCAAAGTGCTTCAAGTACGGATGCTGTGTTCTAAAAACATGATTATTTCCCATCAGCGGACATTTTTCACTGCTAGTGTAGACATTCCCCTTGCAGCGCCATGCTGTTGAGAGGTTCTGTTCTATAATGGCATACCTCAGCATTGCGCAGTATAGGGGGCTTTGAATTGGAGGCTGTATTGAACAGGCGTAAATTTAATGTTGCTATAAACACAGCTCTCGATTTCTCAACACCTGCCACAAGAGACCGGCTCCTTGTATTCAACGTGAGCTTTTCAAAGATCTTATGCCTCTGGTATTTTTTGTCATTTACTATTAGTAGTTTCTTGAAGGCGAGTTTATTTCTGCGCCTGTATATAAAGCCTTTAGGATCAAGTTTTGTCGTCACAAGGGGGGGTATTTGAGTTTATCATAACAGCCGCGTTCTTTCTATTTGCACAGGCGGCAAGTGTATATGCAACAAATCACTACTTTTCCAAGCCTTGATAACATTTTGTTTCCGCTTTATATAATTTATGATTATAAATATGCAGCTTTCCGGAAAAAAAACATTGTTCAGGGTTTGCACGCATGAAATCTGCTGATTACTATTATCTGAGCTGGTTATTTCTTCTCTAAGCGAATTAGTCCCCCAGAATATTCTCACCACCAAAAAGCGGTTTTTGTTTTCAGATACATTGCACGCACATCTTGTTATTTCCAAATAAGCATTTATAATTGATTCATTGTTTTCACACTTTACTATTCTTTATCTGAAGAAATATGTGTTTGATGAAATTATTATTTCTGTGACAATACTTTCAAAAGTAACATATAACAGGAGATCTATGGCATGCAGTCAAGTACAATATTCCTTCGGAGAGGTGAGAAGGCGAACAATTACTGATATGGACATTTCATGAAGACAAAGGATATAAACCTCCAGCATAGATATTCTATCCCGATCGTGATGCAAAAAAGTTGGATAAAAATGAAACTTAATACATGAGAATTTGTTCGCGCTTTCGCGATGAAAAATATCGTATTGATTTTTTTAACATTGGAGTTTCTCTACCACGAAATTCGGCAATGGCTATTCGAACCGACTTTAGTGCGAACTGTTTATCTTATAGAAATTCTTTCTGTTACCTCGGTGTAATTTCTATTTTGTACGTGGTACTTACCTGATGCTTAAGTTCCACATGGCCTTGGTGAACTGGTTAGCACTACTCTCGAGGCGCTTCCTGCGACGACCTAAGAATCAATGAACTCACCCATTTGCGGAACTAGCACGAAACAGAAGCTGAACTACCCCTTGCCCACGTAGGAATGTTCGCACGCATTGGCTAAAGGAGGCAAGGAGGTTATATAGAACTTCTGGAGTGGAGGCGGTGCGTGAAAAGTGAAGCCGGCGTCCACCATCTTGCAAGGGGCAAGAAGGAGATATCGCCAAGGGGCGCTTCCATATATAACATCCCATTTGCGGCTCTACGCTACTTTGCACTTGTCTGGATATCTTCACGCTCTTTTGGATCGCATGAGGTAAACCTTCAGCTAAAAAGGTTTGAAAAAAATATGTGTATATTAATGAGCAGCATTATCGGATCCTGAGCACAGCGCATTTATAGAGTGTGTATAAATGAGCTGTGTTGATTATATCTAGTATGAGAGCCTCAAGTGTTATGTCGTTGAATAGCTTATGTCGAGTATATTTGCACTAGACTTATTGTAAGTCTTAGTTGCTATCAATAATAAAATAAAATAAATAAAAATAAATATATAATTCTTTGTATTGAATTCAACTTTCCGCTACAGCATCAAGTCATATATAGGTAAATAGCTTGTATTGAGAACAAGATATTGCACTATACGATTTGCTGGTATTAGCTAATGAGCGTTAATTAGGTGATTTCATTAGCAATTGAACTTTAGGCTATAACATCAAGTCATATATCGTTTAAAAGGTGTCTACGAGTAGAATTCAAAATCAGATGGTAAACTACGCAAAACGATGTAAAACCGAACTAACGCGGGTCTCACTCGGTTAAAATAAACGCGTGATAGAAGCGAAACTGTCTCAATGTATAAGGATTCACAGCACGTAAGGAGTGATAAGGGCTCCCAATAGTCTTTTTTTTTTTGACCACTTGAAAGAAACCAACACCTGGCGTTGGCACGTGCGTCTCCTCGGTTAGCTATTGGCAGAAACATCTGAAAGAAGACACGATCATTCGTTTCTTTGCTGCACTTCATAATTTCTGTAGTATCATCATAACACTTTTGCAGCTTGAAACATTTTTATTAAAAGACTGTCATTTTTTCTCAGCGTGCTACCCAAAAGAGGTTTGAAGATTTCGCACCAGTTCTAGAAGTCGCAGTGTTATTATAGTTTTCAAATGCTATAAATATAATTAAAGTAATAGACTTAGTTGATTCAGCGTTAGTAATGCAGGCAACGAATGCCGCTCATTTGAACAGAAAATTTTCATATTGTCAGCGAAGCATGCGTGCCGCAATGCACATTTAAGGGCATATGCGCTTCGAAAGTTGCGATAAGGGAGAAAAACTGGACCCGCTTGCACGAAACGATCTTAAGACTGTCTTTGCTAAGTCCAGACTTGACTGAAGTCTAAAGGATAGACCGCTAGCATGGCCTCTTAAGACTGGAGTCAGGACTGGGCTTCAGTCCTGACTTGAATAAGTCGCTTGTAGGATTACGACTCTAGTGCTGTCTTGGTTAAGACACGAGGACGCCAGGTACCCAAGTAGTGAAATTAGTGACATACAACGATGCGCTGGCCCTGTAGCCGCTGTAAGATGTAAACATTTCGTCAATCTTGGGCTGTGTAAAATCCGCGCCGTTACTTTTTGCGGCTTAAGATTGTGCTGAGGGCCTACAGGGAGGCCGCTCTGGGGAACACGAATCGAAGCTTTCGGCGTTCGGAACACGGGCCGTCTTAAAGAAGACTGGTCTTGCTAAAGACACCGTTTAAGTCTGGACTTAGCTCGGACTTTATCGTGCAAGCCGGCCCTGGTTTCATCTTTTTCACGCGCAGATAGCCTCGATAGGTGAACTGTACAACCAGTCAGCTTTGCTGTGCTGACGCCCAGGATATGTCGAACTCCCGTTACTGCCGTACAAGGTGTCAGGTGGGATCTCGCAAGTTTCTTATTCAGCAGAGAGAGTGGTGGTCGTCCACGAACAGAAAGTGCCTGCCATATAGATAGCGCTTTAATTGCATCACCGTTCGTACAAAAGCGACACATTCTTTTTCGGTAGAATAATTGGATTCAGCACAGGAGAAATCCCGGTGGGCATATTCAATGACTAGCATGGCGTCGTCTTGCCGATGGACGAGTACAGCACCGAGCACCACCTCCCTGGCATCTGTTTGGACCAGTCACGACGATTATCGAAGTATGCAAGCACAGATGTCGTGGGCAAGCGGTGCCATACCGCGTCGAACTCTTTTTGCCTTCCGTCTTTTCAGGTAAAGGTGGCATCATCCCGAGTGAAACGAGTCAGCTGGGCGGCGATTTGTGAAATGGTCTGAATGAATCTGCAGTTCAAAAACAAAAGCGGACTGTCTTCTGTTCGGGAACGATAGAAAATTTGGCGACGGCTGCAGTTTTTGCAAGATTGGTTGAACACCTCGATGGCGGAAAACATGCATCCCAGGGAGTCGTCTATGGCTGTATGACATAATCATTCAGCACCTCGTCTTCGTGTGAAGCGGTGATTCGCGTTCCCGCGGTGCCGCTTGGTAGGGGTTCTGTCGAATCGGTCAGACACGTTCTTCTGTTATTATGTGGTGCTTGGTGAGGCGCATCTCTTTGACTGCGGAGGCAAACGAGAAGCAATCTTAGAAATGATAAAGTAGCCAGCCGAGTCCGTCATTCTGTGCCGACAATTTAGTGGGTTTCTCATCAAGGTCGGATTTGAGCGTTTGGCTGGCAAATGTTTCGATCCGAAGAGCAAAGTATTCGTGAGCTTTTATGACACCTTCATGGAGTGCTACCATGGTGTTTTCAGTGATGTTTTGCTGTACTTTTCCGAAGTTAGTATGCATTACATCCCCTAGACCATTGCTCAGATTGACTATTGTGTATGCAACATAGGTGCTATGATGTAACAGAAGCTTTGTGTTGTGTTCGGCAAAGGAGGCATACAGTACTTATCGTCGCAGCTGACCGTAACGAGGATAGATGCGCGAGGCGGAATAATTACGTCCGCGTCAACAATTCGCAAACGTGCGTGCCGTTATCTGCAGTCTGTGGTTGCAAGCGTCAAAAGAGTGACTATACGACGAGGAACATGAAAAGTTTACGCCGAGTATGAGGTGCGTGCAACTGTGTGGCAGGATAAAATAAACTACTAAAAATGTTGAATTTGCAAGGATTAGTCGGGCAGCGGAGCATTCTATCGGTGCGATAAGGTGACCGCCAGCAGTACAAATTAGCGGCCCCAGCCATTCAGTTTTGACCTTAGAGAGCCAATCCGCGAAATTCTTGCTAATAATCGAGACGTGTGCTTCGGTGTCTACTCATACAGGCACGGTGCCCTTCGACTGGAATGGCTAGGCCAGCGCCAATAATGCGATAGGCATGAGGTGACTTCAGACTTGCGGGTTCACACTGCGGCGCCATCATAGGCAGTAACTGGCTAAGTTCTCATCGGGGGTCTTCACGACGTCGATTTGTTGGAGTAGCGAACCGATAAAGATTACTGCGGACTGAATGTGGAAAATGTTTACCAGAAGCTAGTTATTATATTTTGGGAGAGCGCTCACCGGAACGGGGACGCGGAGAATCACGAGAAAAACCGCGAATACCGAGTTCACGGTGGGGCAACGGCGACGCAAGTGGTCGGGGTCTCCGGAGTGGTAACACAGCGACAACTGGCGAGGAGTGTCCAGATGTCTGCCTTCCGAACCGGCGGTTGCATGACAAGCCACTACTGGGATGGAGCATTGGTAGGAAGGTGGCTGTGGAGCAGGCAGCGGGTTTGGTTCGAACGGAACGAGGTTTACGGAAGGTATCGCGATCGACGGCGACCTGGTGCATAGGTAATGGAGCGTGGCTCCATCAGCAACTTAGGTACTGAAAATCTTTGCCGGATCTCCTAATGCACAACTTCATTGAAAGCAGCTAAACTTGGATCAGGTAAGCCGAGGTGTTGCTTGAGAAGCTACTTACGAACAGCCTCGCGGATCAGCTCCCGCATCGAGTGATGTTCAGTGAAGAAGCAAAAAGTGGCCACTCTACTGAAAAGATGACTGGATGAAGATTCATTACGCAGGCATCGTTGCTGCAGAGCTCGCTTAATTGGGGTAGCTACATTTATAAATGCGAAAATTATTTCAAAAATTCAGACCAAACCCGCAAAAAGTGTTTTTTTTTTTTTTTGGAGGGTGGCACAGCTTCTCGGATTTCGTCTTGTCGGGTACAGATCGTCGAAAAAGACTGGTGACTTCATCAGTAAACTTCGCAACGCTCTCTTAAGGCTACTGTACACGAGATTCCAGGAGACGCGTGCGCGATCACTGCGGTCGTGGTTAGAAAACGTATCCCGCCGCTACCGGTGGAAGGAATCCCAGCTTTGAAGACTGGCCTCTCTGTTCTTATGCCGTGTTTTGACGCAGCTTTTGGGAGCGAAGTATATGTTGCGAAGTTATTGGACACGCCTACAGCTGCCCAATTGATCCACTCGTCGAAACAGGTTGATCAAGTCATCTAAAGTTTTTGCAACGCTACCATGAAAACTGGGAGAATTCAAGGACACACCTGACCATCACCACACATCGTCACTTGTCGTTTGGAATCGTAATCAGAAATCTTATGGAAGTTATCTCGGATGGCACCGGAGAGCTTGCGAAAAGAGCTTAGAAACGGTCGGCACCAAAGTTAAGATTTGTTTTCGCATCGAACGTAACAGGAGCACTTCAGCTTCGTGTCGTATAGCCCTTGTCTTCACCTTTGCGGCAGTTTGTTCAACTTTCGCAGTTCTGAGGGGCCCGGCTTCTTCCGTTGTTTCCTTACGTGGCGAGAGTTTCGTCCTTGGTCCCGTAGCTTCCACTTGTTTAACCTTCCTGCTTTTTCGCCACCACATAAAAGGCTCACCGTTTTTTATTCATTAATTTATTTGGTTGAACATCATCACTCGCCGATCATGTACTAAGATATGTTTTACATTTTCGAAGGCATCTTTTCTGTTTCTAGCAGACGACATGCTGCAATGGGTGCTGCTTGTCGTGAACGAATAGGATTTTGTAGCAAAAGCTACACTATGCAAACCTTGAGCCTTTCGCTCGGTACCTGAAAAAGAGTGGGGGTGCCTGAAAAAACGGCACATTGCTTAGAAACCGGCTTCGCCAACTCAGGCTTCCCCTTTCATGTAGGAAAGTGACATTACAATCAGCCTGATATGACATTTGAATTCATGTTAGCCCTATGCGACACAGGCACGTTCATGCGGCTTAGTTTGAGTTGGGCTTTTTATGTGTTGTGTTAGCCAATGCTGTTGCGTCATGCACATAAAGGTGGAGCTAAGGTGCTAAGGAAACCGGCAGAGAATGCCCGAAGCCTAAACGCAGCATCCTCGTGTCGCCGGCGCTGAGCCACATGACGGTGGCGAGGTAGCGCTACGACTGCGTGGAGCCTACGAGAACTGCTTTTCATAGGGAAGAGTGTGGAGACAGCAGCATGCCTGTCTTGGTCGTTTCTTTGCATTCAGGCTGTATGCCTGGCCCACTACAGCTTCTTTCTCGCACTAATGGATGCCGCGCCACTCGCGCCTGATTCCTCAGAGCTCAGTGAACAATTGTTCTGGAAATGAACTACCGCTCAGTTAGCCACTCGTTTCAAAGCGCGGCTGGAAAGGCAGCCGAAGGCGAGCTCTTGTAAGGAAGGGGAGGACGCCAATTACTTTTAACATTCCTAATAGATGGCGCTTAAGTCGCGCCGAGCAGAATGCCCGACTCCGAAAGAACGGTTAGGGATGGCTTGCTGAACGAGAAAAAAAACGGCTCTTCAAACATCCGCCGCGCACATTAGGTGGCCTACGGCTCGCTGACTTATTTGCAATAGCGGCTCAAAATCCGGCTAGCTACTGACAGACTTAGCTCTAATCCAGAACTTCAATATGGCAGCGCCCGTTCTGGCGTGTGGTTGATGTTAGTGGCTCACTTACGCGGTGCTGGCCCACACTAGGTTACTTCGACTGTAGCGCATATTACAGAATAACTATACCAGCTTTTTTACATATGGTTGATACAGGACTTAGGTATAATGTGTGTTGGTTCTTATTTGTCAATGTGCCTTTTGAGGGTGCAAGCTGGAAAGCGGAGATATTGCATAGCAGCCGCTCAGGTTGAAAGCTCGGGAAACAGAAACTCAAATAATTCACCTCTCAGCACAAATTGTTCATGAAGCTGGCAGTATTGACATTGGATGCACAACATTAGCCATTTTAGGCATCTCTGGCATGCGATAATTGCTGCCTGGTATTCAGAACAACTTCAAATTGAAATAATAACAAAAATTGGAAGTCAGGAATGCATATGTGAGTGCGCATGTAATATAACTTGAATACAAAAGCCTACAGTGCGATCAAGATTATAATCGTCTATAAAAGTCGGTATAAATGTAATAATGTGAATATACTGATATGTTTTTACTTACATAGTGTCTGTGTAAATATATGTGTGTGTGTGTGTGTGTGTGTGTGTGTGTGTGTGTGTGTGTGTGTGTGTGTGTGTGTGTGTGTGTGTGTGTGTGTGTGTGTGTGTGTGTGTGTGTGTGTGTGTGTGTGTGTGTGTGTGTGTGTGTGTGTGTGTGTGTGTGTGTGTGTGAGAGTGTGTGTGTGTGTGTGTGTGTGTGTGTGTGTGTAAACCAAATCGTTAAGTGAAAATTGAGATGAATATTAGTGAAGTGACGTGGGACTGCTTGGAATGTATGACAAATGATGCCTTAACGTATAGATACCGAAAAAGCCAGTGGACAGTATCGGCGTTTTCTCATGAAGAGTAAATGTCAGTGTATAATTAGGAGAAGGAAACAGGATATGGACAAACAGTTTCGGACGGTGGACCGTCCTTCTTCAAGGTAGAATTGAATTCTACCTTGAAGAAGGACGGTTCACCGTCCGAAACTGTTGGAATAAAATAGATAATCGGGAAAGATGTGTGACATCCGCTTTGAATTTACCTCTTGCCCATTAGCAACAAGCAAACCATGTCTATATATATATATATATATATATATATATATATATATATATTTATATATATACATATATATATATATATATATATATATATATATATATATATATATATATATATATATATATATATATATATATATATATATATATATATATATATACTACAGAAATTTGGACTAAGAAGAGTAAAAAATTTTAGGGATAACATTTCTTCTCATATAAACCTCGAGCATGGCGCGACACCACAACCGAATAATTTTTTAAATCAGTCTAATCATAAAGCAAACGATTCAAGAACACACCTAAACCATTCTAACCAAACACATGACAGACCACACTTTCAGCGGAACATTAACTTTTCAAACGCAACCCTTACCCCGGAAGAAAGAGCACTCCTATCCCATGGATTGAAATTCTGCCCAAATATCGGACGATATGACGAATAGAAATGACTTAAGGATCTAGAAAATGTTTCACGAACGAAGTATTTTTTCGGAAAACCTAACAGTAATTCTGCCTGACTTCCCTGGTCTCAGGAACAGTGGACCCCTAGACCTGGTAAGGCAAAACATCTGGACTTGTACATAAACGCTGTACAGCGGGACATCCTTCGCGCTTTCGATACCTACAAGCCCGGGCCCTCTAACAATTTTGAAAAAAGAACGTAACGCCTTAACGTCACTTAGCCAGTAAACGCAAATCGTCATCAAACCTGCCGATACAGGAGGTGGTATAGTAATTTTAAATAAAGACGATTACATTAACGAGGGATATCGCCAACTCAACAACTCAAGCTTCTATAACTTACTCCCATCAGATTCCACTGCCGAACACCAGGAAATTACAACACAAACTCTAAAGCAACTCACTGAGAAAGGGCAAATACTACCGCGAGTAAATAAAGCACTAGAGGCAATAGATCCATCCCCATGGCGTTTCTGCATGCTCCTGAAAGTGCACAAAGAAAATCATTCCGATCGACCAATCGTATCCGGCAGTGGCACGCTCACAGAACCAATATCTATCTACATCGATTCCATCATCAAACATATCCCTCCCAAACATACATCTTACATACGCGACACTAATCACTCCCTGAAAGTGGTATCGAAATGTACTGTCCCCAAAGATGCCCTTTTAGTGACCCTTGACGTAGTGTCCCTTTACACGGCCATATTGCACGAGGACGGGATCCAAGCTCTTATCACATCATATGAAAAACACAAAGCCCCAAACTCCCCTAGCCCAACCGCCAATCGCGTCACTCGCTAATCTAGTTTTAAAACTCAATTCCTTCGAATTCAACAACTCGTATTACCTACAAACCAGTGGTACAGCCACGGAAGGAAAATGGCTTTAAACTATGCCAACGTATTTATGGACCACACTGAATCTGACTTCCTACGCTCGTACCCAAAAGAACAGCTTTTTATAAACGCTTTCTAGGCGATATATTTATCATTAGGACAAAAAACGAGCACGAAATCATCCAATTCATTACCTCATTTACCAACATGCATCCCAACATCTCTCTCACACATATCTACTCCTCCACTCAAATTAACTTCCTGGACGTAATAATTCAATTTGAAGAGGGGGCACTAATCACCAATGTCTGCAAAAAACCCACGGACAGACAACAATACCTCCATTTTATAAGCTGCCACCCGCGCCACTGCAAAACATGAATTCTTTACTC
Source organism: Amblyomma maculatum (assembly GCF_055883805.1). NCBI lineage: Eukaryota > Metazoa > Arthropoda > Arachnida > Ixodida > Ixodidae > Amblyomma > Amblyomma maculatum. The sequence goes on from NC_139351.1 coordinate 73,565,452, forward strand.
TCGGGCAATAGGATTCAAACGAATCTGCTCAGGCTAAGAAAATTTTGAGGTAAGTTTCAACCGCATGGGGGAGGTTCTGAAACACCAGACCTATCCGCCCCCTAATATTGATGATGCCATCCTAAAAGCGGGATTAATTGATCGCAATGGAACATTTGGGGAAGGCCGGCCGGTAGCACAAAATGAACACCGTTCAAATTTCACCTCTTTTCCTTCTTTTTGATCACTAAAAAATTAATAATAAGCCACTACCACCACCACCACAACCTTCCGAACAACAACCAAATACTAAAAAAAATACTTGAATATCATCGATCAGAGTGATCGCCTCTCCAAAATTTTTTCTGTGGTTCCGGGGGTTACATACAGACGACCTAAACATTTACAAAATTATGTAGTCCACTCTACTGTCGGTAAAGCAGATCTTGTGGGTCGCATGCAGTGCGGAAAGAATAGATGCCAAGTTTGCAAACACATGCAAATAACGATCATGGCAAAGAGCACACACTAATTTTTCACACTCCATTCGCGAAAATTTGAATAGTGACTTCAGGAACGTGGTCAACATGCTCGAGTGTGGCGAGTGTCAAATGCAATACATAGGGCAAACCGAGAACGCTTTCCGAATTCGATTCAACAACCATCGCGCGCCCACTTAATCTCTCCCCCACCTTCCTCTGTCCAAACACTTGCAACAGAATAGTCACAAATTCGACAAACTTAAAGTTATCCTGCTCCAGACTTGCTTCCATAGCAACCGCGAACGGGAACAACGAGAGTCGTACTTTATATATAAATTTAATGCCCTGCAGGCCTGTATAAACGAGAGCCTTGGTATTCTTTCTCTACTTCAAAGTTCAGTTAACCCCTAAATTCCTCCCGCAAACTCACCTAAACTGCCAAGTTAAGCTTACTGCCAGTAGAGGGAAGGAATTTCAACCTCGCCCACCATACACACAATGAAAGCCGCACAATTCCTGCTTTCGTCGCCTGTCGTCATACCTATTACTGTGCTTCCTTCCGTGTGCCACCTTTTGTCTCGCTCTCCCCACCTGCACACTGTTTTCACTCCCCGCCTGCACCTGTTTTTTACCGCACCCGCCCCTACAATACCATTGTACGCCACTCAGCCACCTCTTTCCTTTTCCACTCTTCGCCTATAGAACCCACCCTCATCGTTTGCATTCGCACTCCTGATGAAGGCCAGCTTCTGGACGAAACGTCGAGTCCAATAAAATGTTTCTTTAAATGAAGCGTACACTTCGCTCTATGACTTTTTAAGCGGTCAGGTGCGTCAAATGTTCTCGTATCCTATATATATGTATATGTATATATATATATATATATATATATATATATATATATATATATATATATATATATATATATATATATATATATATATATTACAGACATTATGCACAAATTATGCGAACTGACTACTCTTTTTTACTCATGTCAATGTATTGCATGTAGCATAATGCCAGAAAAGTGCTGAGTGGCAAATTGCCAGAAGTCTGTGTACTCAGGAAACTAGATGCAGTTTAAGAAATTCAAATTATCCTTAATAGAGCATTGCACACTACTACAGCCTCTATCCCATACATAGGCCATGAGGTGATTTGGGACAAGAAACAGCAGTGTTCATAGCGAGACTGTAGCGCAAAGCAGACAGGACACACGAGAAGTGTTCAACTTCGGAAGAAAGCTGGAACCACGGCCAGTGTGCACTCCATGAAGAGATGCTTCTATCCTACACTGAATGCACGTAAAGCAAGCCACACCTGCACACACTCTTATCGAATTGTTGCGAAGTCAAGCACCTGAAGTCTGTTTTTGCAGTTCATGTATTCCAAACGCTATTGTTTTAAATAACAGGACAACACACTCCAGCACAATTGTAATGATTAAGTGTTTAAAAAATTTGCATGCCACTAAACCCTTGCGTTTTGCATGTCAATTTACATGTGGCGAGCACCTTCATGCATGCATGTCTCCTCATCATTGTTCATAACTACTTTCACCCTATTTATGCTACAGCTACTTAGAGGCTGTTTCATTGTACAGACAGCTCTTTTTATTCTGTTTGCACTTTTACACTGTGTGACAATGTGTTTGTTTCTTTCTCTATGCAACGAGAAATGGAAGCTCAAATATGTGTGGTTCCCTGAAATCTGTGAGTTGTTCCGATTCTCTGTTCCTGTTCTCTCATTACGACCGGCCAATCCCCGCTTTCAACATGGCTGGTAGCGGAGGTCTGGGATGTTCAAGCTCAAAATGAGATGTGAAAGGAAAGACTGGACACACAAATAAAATATGGGTATATTACCAATTAGCCACTCGATTACAAATACACTTCTTCGTTTCGGACACGCACGTTCGCACACAGTTTTCAAACGTCCGCTCACCGTGCTGACGCACCGCTCACTCCTTCGCACATTTATTCACCGCGCACTCCTGCTCGGTGTCCGGTGATCGCACTCTCTTGCACCAAAACAGGCATGCGGTCCGCCTGCACACCTGCTTGCGATATCCAGTTTGCCAGCGCCCCGGAGCGATCTTGGAGACGGGCGGAGGCCGTGACTCAAATGTGGTACTACTGACTCCAAACAATGCGCCGGGGAGCGCGCGACAGACACTGAACCTCGTCCCCCCTCAGATGACGCTGTTTTCGTTTCCTCTTTCAAGGTGAGCTTTCAAACTTTGATGGATCCGCGCCAGCTCCGTTCAGCGGCTCGACCGCAGCGTCGCCCTGCATCGGCCTTTCGCTGCTGGCCAACTGTTTCCTCACTTGTAAACGGAGCTGATGGGCTGCGAGAATGCACGGGAATGAAGCCGGCATCACCCGCCCCCATAACCTCACTTTTCTAAACTAGAGGAAAAATTTGCTTGTTGAGAGCTTGTTCGTACATGAAAAAACGGAATGAAAAACCACTTACTGCTTTGATTCAGCACACTGGCAATTTGCAGCCAGACACCGTTTTACACTTCTCTCTGTGCGATTTCAGCTACTGGTAGTAGAGAGCCGGCCTCTGCCGAACTTTTTTTTATGAGAGGCTGATAATTCCACAGAGAAGATTCCGCACTGCACATGATCAAGCTGCGGACAGACACAGTCACCGACACAACACCAATAACACCGGCGAGCCGAGACACTGCAGCAGAGTAGGAGCGTTGGATGATGTCGCTTACTAGCTGGTTTGAGCGCGAAATCTGGGAGGACCGGAAGCCCCGTGACCGGAAAGGGAAACCCGAAACGGCTGCGCGCATTGATCGCGCGTAACAGACGTATCTGTGGTAGTCGTAAAAGTCGCGGGTCCTCCGACATTTACGCCCACGCTGGCTGCGGACGTTACGCATTTTACGCTCAATGCGGCAGCAGTCTGAACAGACACGTTACGTTTTTTGCGCTTACGCTTACGATCCTTACGAACGATACGTGCGTTGCGCACGTAGTCTGAACGCGGCTTTACTCACAATCATGAGAAACAAAGGGTTTTTTGAAGCAAATATTAACTGCACTTTGGCGTGAGCAAACTACCTGTACAGAAAGGAGGCTGCATTAGGAAGAAACTTACTGGTTTGTTGGGAAAATCAGCGCAGCGCTCAATTCAGAACAGTCGATAAATCGTGAAAATAAACCTCCAGAATATACCTTGAACTACCTGGAACAGTGTGAAAGAACTGTCGCCGAATAGCTACTGCTCAACCTATATTGCAGCGTATCTGCCTCTAATATCGGCTATATTTTTGGGCACAAAAGAACAAATGAAAGCTTCGCGGCATTTACTGCCTTCATGGTGAAGCACAGTTTCGGTGAAGTACAAAAAATAATGGCAAGCTAAAGGCAGTTTTAAGGGCGCAAGCCATGCCGGGTAGGACAGTGTTATGGTATTTTGTTCTGGGTGGGCGCCCACAGAAACCAACTAATCGATAGTGTTGCTCGGGTGAACAATTGTTCTTCGATGGTTTGCCTGACTGTTGCTTAAGATGACGTGCGTTAGCCCAGGTTAACGATTTGAAAGGATTTGGTGGTACATTTTAGCTCTTGAGGATATGGTCACCAGATTACTCCTGCTTGCTGACTTGCCGTCACGGTCGTTTTCTGATAGTACTCGAAGTCCTCGGTTTCGCATCCCTAGGCGGATGTCCGAGGTTATCGAAATGGTAGCTGCTTCTTTTATTAACTTAGCTATAATATTGATTGTCTGGAATTAAGGACACGCAAACATTAAGTGCCTGATGCCAGGCATCAACCATTGTACTCACTCTTTTACATCAGTTATGTCCGAATCAGCGCTCCGAAAATGACGCTGAACCCTTTGACGAAAGCAAAAAGAGCGTATTTTGAAATTGCAACGTTGATTACAACAGAAAGTAATGCCTTTATTAAGGAGGTTCCCAATAGTCCAGAAAACCTTCTGGTTGTATGCATCAAAGTAATGAAAAAAGCTAATGAGGTTTATAATGAGTGCGGTGAATCTTACCGAGTAGAAAAGAATCTTGCTTGACGTGATTCGTGGTGCCAATCGTTCAGTGCTGCCACGCAATTGAAGATGTCAAGGCAGATTTTCACATTACCGCAGGACCGTTATTTGAAAGGGGAGGGAGGACAAGGCTTACGGAGAACATTCTAGGACGCGTCTAAGACCCGTCAAGAGTGGTAACGCGAAACGCTTTGGGGCTAGTTCTCCTCTAGTGTTTTTGAGACGCACGACTTGAAGAGACGGCAGGAAAGCTAGACAAGGAGAATTAAGATGCGTTCCTTGCTTCTCCTGCGTGGCGTATTCGGTTAGCGCACTCGGCTGGCGCACGTAGGAGTAGGAATTCAATACTCATCGGAAAACAACGTTTTCTTAAAGAATTACTAGATTTCTTTTCGATTAGTCCAGAAGCTCTTTTATGAATTGACTCATCGTCTAATGAACTGGAATGTGGACTTTCTGGTTATTGGCTGGATTCCGATCTGGCTTGTTACGTGATTTGTATTGGAATGGAATGTATCGGTCGGGTCGGATGCATGCTAGTGAAGAGCTGCTGAAGTATTTTGTCTTTTGACCACAGTTCGTGTCCATTTGGCTGGTGTCATTTTTATGGGTTTTCGCACTCGCACAATTTGTTGTAGCCATATCTCATGCCTATGACATTTGTACAACACTCATAAGCGCAAAGAAGAGCTTCCCAAAAAGCTGTTTATTAGGCTTACGTGTGTCTGCTAAACTTCTGCGGCAGCCATGCCAAAAAGCATCCGTGGCTATTGCTGAACTGCGAAATTCTCCCAGCACTTGGAAGCGGTAAATTTTATTCCAAAGAGGAAACATCCAGATCACACTGGCTAGCATTAACTGAGATAATGTGGATGTAGTTATATCTGTCTGCGATATTTTCAATTGAATTGGGCACATTTTGCAATGCCTAGAAAATCATAAAATTGCGACTCACACATACGCAGCAAACAAACAGCTAAACCAGTACAGGCGGCACGTTTCCGGTTCATGGGTTGTCACTAGAAACTAGGAAGAGTAGTTTTGTTTTTTTGTTTTTATTCAAAGTGTCGCATAAATACGCTTGGTAAAAGCAAGTGAACTTTATGCACAACTTAAAGGAGAACCACCTGAGCTGCCTGAATACTTACTTCTTGTCAGTACTTAAATTTCGGAGAATTTACAGTGTTAATTAAAAATGAACATGCGATTTTTAAAGGATAGCAATCGTTAAATACATAACGTAGGGTATATCATTAGAGATTTCTTTCTGTGTCGTTTTTCTGATGGTGGGGAGTCACCCGTTAATAATTAGAGGTTATTAACGATGCCCCCTTAAAGGTGCGCACACTCCCAGGCCCCCTTAGAGTAAGTGCGGGTAGTTCCGGTCTCAACGGACATGCCCTCGACTTGCGTGGCAAGCTCAACCGGAGTTCAACTACCTTGAAGTGACAGAAAGGGGTGGCCGTTTAGTTCCCAACGTTCGCCGGTTCAAGCCAGAGTAAGGGTTGGAGTCAGAAGTGACAAACAAACTTTATACACAGCAAGAGACGGTACGAGGAATACACACGAACACTAAAAAGGCACAGACGAGAGGTTCACAGTTAAACAACGCTAAGCACGCGACTAAAGAGGATCTCAATAAGCTCAGAGGCACGATAAACACAGAAGAATACACAGATAGAGTCAAACAAACTCGAAATTGTTCACGGGCCACTGTTGTAGTCCGACGCCTCGATAATCACGATGTGACCGCCATGTAAGACGAGCGCCACTCCCTCGCAGGTTTGTGGGCTTGCCAGCAGCGGGTGAACCCCGCGGGTCGAGCCGTAGAACTTGCGAATAGGCCGCAATATTCGCTCACACACTGACTGCCTCACCTCAATTCGAATGAACCTCCAGCTAAGATAAAGTCTAACGATACGGTGCTCAAGAAACGCCATCGACAACAGCCAATACAGCAGCGTACTGATATACCAGACGACGATATGGCTGTAGTGGATGAGCAAATCAATCGTCTCTTAGCAGATGTCTCTAAGCTCCGACAACACCGCGAAATGCTTGTTCGACGTCGGCGAGCTGAAGAAGTAACCGCCAAATCTAGCAATTGCCCAGCACCGCCGCCTTCATCCCGCTCCACAGGGCCATTTGCTGCCTCTTCCCAGTGTACCGCAACACCTGATGATAACACTGCCACATAGCTGCTCCGTTATATGGTCAACCAGTTGTCCAACCTGACATCTGTGATACTACAGCGTTTAGACTAGCACACGAAAATGGCGAAATCCGGTCGTCCTGGTGTACTACAGTGGAACTGTAGAGGCATTTCCACGACAGTGGCCGAGCTCAAGAACCGACTGCGATTTAACAAGCTTCGGGTGTGGGCTATGTTACTTCAGGAAACGAACGCCTTGCCATCCATTCCGGGCTTCAGCGGCTACGTGTCTCCTTCAATGACCGAACGTCGCGTGCAGACTGCTTCTCCCCCGGGAAAGGCGGCGGTATATGTGGAAACGCGTATTCCTCATGTGCGCCTTTCTCTCGAAAACTGGTGCACATCATACCAAGAGGTAGTAGCAGTTGCTGCGAAATTTCTGAAAGGAACCGTTGTTCATGTTTCATATTACGTTCGACCAGCTGGAGACGCACCTTCCCATATTAATCTTGGCTGGTTATTAAGTGGTCGTCGGCAATACCCCGGGTGTCCAATTTTAGTCAGAGGCAACTTTAACGCCCCTCACCCGGATTGAGGGTATCCGACTGCAAGCCCTCGTGGTAGGCGTGTGCGGGACGCCTTCACTGATGCCTTGTTTGGTCTGCTTAATCATCCTGGGATAGCAACACGGCCTGTGCGTCACATACGTAGTGCTGCCTATGCTCCAGACTTGACGTGGACGTTGGGCGCGGAAACTCCCTCATGGCACACGGAGCCAGACTGCTGGGGAAGCGATCACCACCCTATAATCATCGGTATCCATCCCTCCAGTCTCCGCCCTTTACGCCACAAATGTTCTGTGATCAACTGGGACAGCTTTCGCTCATTTCTCGACAGTATGTCTCCAGATTCGCCGTCACTCCTTGTTGACCGCATACAAAGAGCACTAAACAGTGCTACGACTACTACCTGGATTGATGTAGGTCGACCGGCACCAGATCTTGGCCTGCTTAACCTGTGGGCAGCCCGCCCTCAAGCTGAGCTGGCTGCTACGCGAGACCCTACTTCGGGGCAGGCACGTACAGGACTGAATTATCTTACTGCAAAGGCTTGGAGATATGAACGCGATCTCTCGCGACGTTAGTGGCATGCATGGTGGGAACAATTTTCTGATAAATCATCGAACGCCTCACTCTGGCGAACGTTTCGTGCAATGGAACACGGTCGTCGTTCTACTGACGCAGCAGCAACAGCATGCTTTGCGACTAATCTGCCGCCGGGCGATTTCGCCAAAGAAGCTGCTCGAAAATTTTTCCCAAAATACAATATACTTCTTCCTTCAGCTGCTAATCCTAATTTGGCAGGTATCCCTTCAGTCGCATGGAAACTACCATCTGCTGCCGACGCAGATGGAATTGCGAGCCCCTTTTCGATGTCTGAGCTGCTGGCTGCAATTGACGATGGCAAAACGGAAAACAGCGGCCGGCCTGGACAAAATTCGCCATGAGGCTTACAAGAATCTCAGTACTGCGGCAATTCCTGAACTACTAGACACCATAAACAAAGTGTGGCGTGATGGTGTCGAACCCGAGAGCTGGAAAACCTCTGTCGTGATCCCTATTCCCAAACCTGGGAAGCCTCCAACAGACCTCGCCAACTTATGACCAATCTCCTTAACATGAACGCTTTGCAAGCTTGCAGAGAAAATGCTAGCCACGCGGCTTTCTTGTTGGCGTGAACAGCATGGTTTTTATCACCCTGCTCAAATGGGATTTCGTCCATACATAGGTACAGTTGACGGGTTGGCTGTCTTGGCATCAGCAGTTCTGTCATCTACCCGCAGCCGCAATGTACGTACCATATTAGCAATGGACGCTGAAAAGGCATATGACAACATCAGTCATGCTGCAATCCTGAATGCCATTGACATGCTTTATCTCCCTCCGAGAGTAGACACTTTTGTCGCATCATTTTTGTACGGAAGAAAATTTGGAATACGCCTCAGTGGTGACACAGTTGGTTCATTCGTTTCACTACGTGGCGTGCCCCAGGGATCAGTATTGTCTCCGACGTTGTTCAATATTACTTTCATCCCATTGGCGTGGCGCTTACATCATATCCCTGAAATCAAGTTTTTGGAATACGAAGATGATATCACGGTATGGAGCACTCACCATGATCTTCTCACTCAAGAGGCCGCCCTTCAGTCAGCTGTGAAAGAAGGCTAGGTTGAGACGGCAAGGTCGTAGCAGCAAGGCCAGCGATGCCTTGTCTAGCGTTTTAATCCGATGACAAAAACACAGGCGCGTGCCGGAGCCGGCGCCACGGGACGATGATAATGGTATGTACAAATGAAAGAGGAAGATCATGAAATGAACAAATTAAAGAACATCCACCGAAGGCTCACACAGCATTAGACGTCACCTCTGATTACGCATCCTCCATAGGCCTTCAACTTTCTGTGTGTAAAACTTCATACATGTCAGTCGCCAACCGCTGGGGACGCCGTAAACTTACCTCAAATCCAATTCGTCTCTCTCTATCAGGCACCCCAATACAAGAAAGTTCGAGCTTGAAAATTCTGGGCTTAACAATTCACCAATCAGGATCAGCGACTGCTTGGCTTTCTCAGGCAAAAAAGCAAGCACTTCAAACTATGAGTTTAATAAGAAAAATTGCACATAAAACGGGTGGCGCTGGCTCATCTGTTGCACGCCAGTTAGTGAGGGCGGTTCTGCAGCCACGTATTGATTATCATGCCCAGTTCGAGCATCTTACAAGAGCACAATGGGATCGCCTTGAAGCCGTAAATCGAGAAGCTATGAGGACCATACCATGTTTTCCACGACTTACACCGGTCGTAGCGTTACAGGAGAATGCGCAGCTCAACACCATCGATGAACTGGTGCAGCAGCGCCGTGACGCTCGCAGACTCAAGGCCACTTTGTCACATTCCACGCAAGCACTGAGGGCGTATGCAACGTCGCACATTATTCTTGAGCCACCTGCGCCCAGTTCTCCCTCCCTGGAAATTTGTACAGTTAGGAAACAACAAGCCAACTGATACCCGCAGACCAACGTCTACTAACTCGGCATTGTTGCTTCGCCAGAAGTTTGAAGAGCAAGATACTCACCTGCCTCAAGATTCCATAGAAGTGTACGTAGATGGAAGCCTGCAAGGCTGTGAAGCCAAAACGGCAATTTACTGTCCACGGAGACCTAGCCTGAATCAGACCACTACGTTTCACCTTTCGGAACCACTTACATCTTTCTGCGCTGAGCTCGTGACAATTCAGGAGGCACTCTGCTCCGTGGCTTCCATAACCATGCTCCGTACAGCCCACGTTGTCATCCGCACTGACGCACTTCAAGCAGTACGTCTGCTGCGACGTGTCAGCCGCTGCCCTAAAATTTGCCAAGACATCCACCAGCTTGCGGCGCGCATCCCACAGTGAATACGCATTGAGTGGGTCCCACAGGATCTGCTGCCTTTACAAAGTCAGGCTGACTTAGAAACCCTCCTCGCGAACCAAGACGCATCAATCCCACGGCTCCTCGAAGTAGACGACGCTACCCTCCTTTTGTCAAGAAAGGATCACCTCCGGCGCCGCACACGTGCACTTATCCCTCCGTGTGCGATATCCCTTCCCCGCGGTCTCAACCGTGCAGAGGAGGTTGCGCGTAAGATGATCTGGGACGGTGTTGCCCTTACACCAGCTGTCACTAGGAAGTGGTCATACTTGCAGCACTTATAACCCCGCCCAGGGTGCCCGATCTGTAAAAACGAAGATATTGAGGCGGACATCCACCACTTGCTGTGGGATTGCCCAGCCTTCAAACCAACCCGAATCCGGCACCTGAGCAAAGCTGGCCTTTCAGCAACCAATCCTGCTTCATACGTCACTTGGACGCAGGGACCTCATCATCGCTCACTTCTGGACTTCATAAAATCAGCCAACCTTTTTCCATTCATTTAATCATTTATTCATCCCTCATCTCATAACCTACTGATGCCCTGAGGCATTAAATATCAGTTAAAAAAAGTATTATATGTTGAGGCTCCGTGCTTAGAATTTAAATATACAAGTGCCTAGGCTTTAACTGAGACGCTCAGTTGTTAAGAAAAGTTTTGTAGACAGTTTCTTTGTGTGAGTTTTTTCTTTTGAGTTGTAGTTGTTTCTTTTGTCTGTCTGATGTTTCATCTGTAACTTCCAGTTCGACTTTCTCTTCTTGTAAAAACTGTGCTGCTTCATCATCGCCGAATCACCACGCTTGGAGTGGTATTCAACCACTCCGAATGGAACTAACCAATCTTAACTAAATTACTCCTATCGAGGAAAACAAGAGCTACTATAATAGATAGGCGTCAGGTCAGAGAGCCACAACAAATCAGCAAATAATAATTGCTGGATATGTCGCGGGGTCTATCCGAAAGGCACCGGTTCGTGGCAATACAGAACAGAAAAAAGCTATGTGAAAAAGAAAAACGCAAACCTATATATTATCAAAGTTTTGATGCAACCATTCTTTCAGCAGTGTTCAGGGTTTGTGTCGTACTATTTCGCTCTCCAGTTATCATGCATACGCAGGTAACGTTGAATGCCATTTTCCAACAACGATTCGAGCAGGTGACGTATGTACCCCTGGTGGTTGGCTCTTAAATGTAAGTTCAGGTGTCCATTTGCGTTTTTAACCATTCCGAGAATAAGAAATGTGGAATTCGAGGAATGCCACTTATCTATGTTTTTCGATTACTCACAAGCCTTAGAAGCCTGAGGGTCGGGTGCGCATCGTTTCTCTACTGAAGACCGTTTCAGGGGACGTGTTCTTGACAATAAGTGGTCGATTAGCTTTAACAGAGCCAGACGACACATCTGACTGATGATTTTATAATGAGATTTACGAGGCTTTTCAAATCTTCTTGAGTGCAATTCCACTTAGAAATTTCACTGTTTGTCTGGATGTCGAAGTTTTGTTACAAAAATTTACAAACAGTCATGTTTTATTGATACTAAAGAGCACCTACAAACAAAAATTGCGATATCAAGAGGGCTATAGTCCTGTTACGACATCATTGTGCTCTGTAAATGTTTCGCAAAATACTTTTTGCAATGTCGTGGAGCGTGCAACAATTTTGTTTTAGAGGCCATTGCATTCAATCTTACCTACACATTCCGCGAAAAGTTTCAAGTGCAGAAAATCTCAGACATAAGTGGCTATCCTTCACATTGACCTTGCGATGGCATTTGAGCATGTCTGTCAGGATATTCTGTCATCATATTTTAGGCAAGTATAATTTTTTTCTGTTCTAAGAGCAGCAGTGTGTGATCTGAATTTTGTTGAACTACGCCAGTGGAATATGCCAGCGTGCAATGGACTTGTGATTTATCCAACTACCTGGGCATACCATTGAGCGCATGCAGGCGTACTGCAAGCATTTGAAAATATGAAATATTGGCTGTACAGCGCTATGGTGAGGCATTTATGCCACATTATGTGCCTTATTCGGCTAAGCCGCAATATTAAATTTGTGTCTAGCAGCAAAATTTATTATAATTGCTGATTATTAACTGCACCAGGACTTCAGTTCAGCTTTTAAGAGCATTTACTTGTCATGTTTGGCAATGTGATATCCGTGCTCGGAGTGAGTCGATCGGCGTGAAAATCTTTACGTCCGAGGAACTCAAGGTAGTGGCACAAGGAGATTGACGGTGATCGCGTCATATGCTAATACGGCGATTGGAAGTGGAATCACGTGTCTATTACTTCCTGAGCCGAAGCGGCAGGATTGTTTTGAAATATCAATTTTAAGACGGCGTCCCTCGGCGCGACGTCATAGCCAGTATGGCGCCTTTTAAAATGTTTTTTGCCTATACACACCACTTATCAAGTTTGGCAATGTGATATCCGTGCTCGGAGTGAGTCGATCGGCGTGAAAATCTTTACGTCCGAGGAACTCAAGGTAGTGGCACAAGGAGAGTGACTGTGATCGCGTCATATGCTAATACGGCGTCTGGAAGTGGAATCACGTGTCTATTACTTCCTGAGCCGAAGCGGCAGGATTGTTTTGAAATATCAAATTTAAAACGGCGTCCCTCGGCGTGACGTCACAGCCAGTATGGCGCCCTTTAAAATGTTTTGTGCCCATACACACCACTTCACCCCACTTACGGATGCCAAACTGGGGCGATAAAACCATCCCTTTAGGAGGCGACTTTACTTATATATATATATATATATATATATATATATATATATATATATATATATATATATATATATATCAGACAATTGAAAGACAAATGAGGGGCTCGTTAATAAATCATTTAAAGAAGCGAACACCTTCAGAGTGCTAGGCAAACGTTTTTTTTAATTCATACTTTTGACATTTACGGGAATGTTGCCTTGTGTTGATTATTGGAATAAAGAGCATTAAAACGCAAAGCGGAAGGAAAAACAACTCGCCGATATATACTCACTACGTCACTACGTCACTACGTCAAAAGGGCGACCATAGAGGTGAGGGCGGAATTTAGTAAGAGCCCAAATAATCGCTAAGCATTCTTTTTCAGTGACAGAGTAATTGGATTCAGCCTTCGTGAGTGTGCGGCTAGCATAGGCGACCACGTATTCAGTATAACCTGCTTTGCGCTGAGCGAGCACAGCGTCGAGACCAATACCACTGGCGTCTGTGTGGACCTCAGTAGGCGCTGTTGGGTCGACGTGACATAGGACAGGCGGTGCCGTGAGGATGTGTCGTAAAGCATTGAAGGCATCGTCGCACGCTGGTGACCACGACGAAAGGTCGGAACTGCCGGACAGAAGTTCTGTCAAGGGAGCAGCAATGGAAGCAAAATTTCTAATAAAGCGGCGAAAGTAAGAGCACAGCCCGAGGAAGCTACGTAGATCTTTGATGGAAATCGGTTTGGGGAAGGCTGTTACGGCACGAATTTTGGCACTGTCTGGAGATACACCTTCTTTGGAAACAACGTGGCCGAGAATGGTGAGCTGGCGGGCGACAAAACGACATTTTTTTAAATTCAGCTGCAGTCCGGCATCAGATAGGCAGGTCAAAACGTGCTTCAGACGGTAGAGGTGTGTGTCGAAGTCACGAGAAAAGACGACAATGTCATCGAGGTAGCAGAGGCATGTCTTCCGCTTTAGGCCACGCAAAATGGTGTCCATCATCCGCTAAAATGTTGCCGGAGCATTACAAAGGCCAAACGGCATAACTGTGAATTCGTATAAGCCGTCGGGAGTTTCAAAGGCAATTTTGGGGCGATCAGCCGCTTCCAAAGGGACTTGCCAGTACCCAGAACGTAAATCTAGGGAAGAAAAGAGTTCGGCGCCTTGCAAACAATCGAGAGCGTCGTCGATGCGTGGGAGAGGATAGACGTCCTTTCGCGTAATCTTATTAAGGCGGCGATAATCGACACAGAAGCGGATAGAACCATCTTTTTTTTTACAAGGACAACAGGTGAGGCCCAAGGGCTGCTTGAGGGCTGAATCACGCCATTCTGGATCATTAGGTCGACTTGCTCTTCAATAGCCTGGCGTTCGGTTGCAGACACACGATAGGGGCACTGTCGTAGTGGTGCGTGGGTGCCGGTGTCGATGCGATGAGTGACTGTAGAAGTTTGACCCAAATAACTTTGATGAGAGTCGAAGGAGGAGCGAAAGTGATGCAGTAGGTTCAAAAGCTGAGTGCGCTGCTCTGGAGGAAGATCGGCATCGATTGAACGGAGGAACAAGTCTGTAGAGGGGGAGCGGGCGCAGCTGAAGGGGGGCTGAGCGCAGTCACGGCATAGTGCGGCACATCGTCAGGTTCCTCAGAGATCAGAAGAGATGCGATTGGCTGGATACTTCCGAGGCATTTGCCATGGCGCAAAGCAGTAGGAGAGTTAAATGGGTTAGAGACCCATAACATGGAAAGGCCAGCGGAAATAGCGAGCACTGCGTAGGGCAATGGAAGGCACTTGCGGCGCAGGAAAGTATGGGCTGGTGTGAAGAGAACGGTGTCATCGCTAATAGAGGCACAAGCGACACGAACAAGCACTGAAGAGCAGGGAGGAAGGTCGATATCTTCGGCGACGAGGGCTTTAGCACAAGGTTTTGATTTATCAGCGTCTGGTAAGGGATCGGGCACAGTCGAGAACCCCACTTCAGCTCGAGCACAATCGATAATAGCAGCATGACGCGACAGGAAATCCCAGCCTAAAATTACAGCGTGCGAGCAACTTGGCAGCACGACGAACTCAATCGTATAAAGGGAATTCTGGATAACTACTCGAGCGGTGCACGCTGCTAAAGGCTTGATATGCTGAGCGCTGGCCGTTCGCAACGAAAGTCCCGCAATTGGCGTCTTCGCTTTCCTTAAAGTGCGACATAGTTTTGCGTCCATTACCGAAATCGCAGCACCAGTGTCAATTAGAGCCATGACAGCAACACCCTCGACGAAAACTTCAATTAGGTTTGTCGGCGACAGATGAGGACTTGGGAAGTTCGACTGGGTCGCAGTTCTCGCCTCAGGAACTGCGACCTCTAGTTTTCCTCGTGTGAAGCGTCCTGTCGACGTCGCATCGGAGAGATTGAGCGGCGTCGCGGCGACGGTGAACGGCGGTCGGACATGGCTGAGTGGTCTGGGGAGGAATGAGGGCGGGCTGAAGGCTCAGTAGGCGCGGAATAATGAGGCGTCGGAGACCAATATGCAGAACCATGAGTAGGTGGTGCCGACACCGGGATACGGTTGCGGCAATAACGAGAAATGTGTCCAGCAAGCCCGCGAGTGTAACAAATTGGCCGATTATCCGTCGTGCGCCAGGGATTACGTGGTCTTGGAGCCGGTCGCATAAACTGCGCAGGTTCTCGCGCAGGCGCAGGAGGTGGTTGAACATAGGCAGGTGGCGGTGGAGCATATGTAGGTGGCGGTCGGGCCGCAACAGCCGCATATGTTAACGGCACTGTAACAGGCATGGATTGAGGGGCTGGAGGAAGAGATTCAGCTACCTGTTCTTGAATAATGTGGCGCAAACTGGGAGCTAGATGTGAGGAAGGTTCCTGATGGCAGGATATAAGGGAGAGCTGTCGAGCAACTTCTTCCCGAATGAAGCTCTTAATTTGGGACAGGAGCGCAGAATGTTTGCCTGCATCTGTCAGGCCGGCAAGGGACTCACAGTGCATGGTGTTCGTGCGAGTTATGACCCTTTGATTCCGCAGTTCATCATAACTTTGACACAGTGTGACCACTTCCGCGACGGTGCGGATATCTCGAGCCGACAGCATCTGAAAGGCATCGTCAACGATGCCTTGCAGAATGTGCTTGATCTTCTCGGCCTCTGACATGTGTGGGTTAACGCGCTTGCACAAGTCGACGACGTCCTCGATATAACTCGTGAAATTTTCGCCAACTTGCTGAGACCGCGTACGCAAGCGCTGTTCAGCGCGGAGTTTCCTCACAGCTGGTCGGCCGAAAACTTCAGTGAAGCTGGCTTTAAACGCGGACCATGATGGAATGTCCGCTTCATGGTCTCGAAACCATAGGTTTGCTACGCCGGTGAGATAGGAAATGACGTTGCTTAACTTTGTTTCCGGGTCCCATTTGTTGTAAACGCTCATTCGTTCATAGAATGTGAGCCAGTCCTCGACATCGTGGTCGTCAGTGCCGCTGAAGATGGCGGGGTCTCGCTGGCGGAGGGAGCCGGGACAGCTGATGGCAGAGCCAACTTATACGGCTTGGTGGTTGACGGCCTCAGGCATCGCAGGAGGTGGTAATGTACGGCTGCGGAGTTCCAGGGCGAGAGGATAGATCTTGACCGGCAGCTCCACCAAATGTAAGAATGGGGGGTTTATTCAGCAGATCAACAGGACTTGATCAGCAGGACTGAGCAGATCAGCGGCGAACACAGCGGCAGCGAACACAGTCAGATCCAGCACGCGCAGCGATCACGATGCCACTGACTGGCACATTCCTTGTGCACTTCTTCCTCTTCACAATATATATATATATATATATATGATGAAGACTGGTCTCCAGTCGACACGTCAGTAAAACCTTGGTATGTTTTAAGCCTGTGTCAGTCTACTTTATAAAATATAACTTCTTGTTCATAGTGGTTTCTTCCGAACTGCTATATATATATAGTAATAACGAAGATGTACGTGTGAACATGAAAAAGAATCTTCCGTGTGCTGTCTCCAGTGACATCGCTGTCGGTGTGTGCACTGTACCTGCTTGTTCACAGACAGTCCCTGCCGTGCTTCTAGATCGAGTCCCAGTACCTGAAATAAACCCCCATCCTACATTTTGGTGTAGTCGAGGGTTAGAAAGGTCGGCCCTGTAGCTCCGTCGCTGCGCTATTCCTGCACCTGAAATGAAGGCATACAACATGAAGGCATATAAGCAGGTCCAGCTTACCCACCGATATATATATATATATATATATATATATATATATATATATATATATATATATATATATTGTAAGAAACAATATATACATTCGTTCAACTATGTGTACTATCGGGGACAAAAGTATCTGGACC
Organism: Amblyomma maculatum; assembly: GCF_055883805.1. NCBI lineage: Eukaryota > Metazoa > Arthropoda > Arachnida > Ixodida > Ixodidae > Amblyomma > Amblyomma maculatum. The sequence continues at coordinate 73,582,633 of NC_139351.1, forward strand.
ACACGTCCCGCGATTTTGCACTAACGAATTGTCACTTTATTTATCTAGCTGACATGAAAGAAGCAAAGGCCAACTTTCACATCGAGAAGTATGAACCAAGGCTACTTGCCGATACGAAAGTTAAACGCTTTCGTGGCAGTTCGCATGGTGTATATACTTTTGTCGCCGATAACTCCCCCACCACACAAGCAACATTACCCGGGACAGCTGTAAACAGAATTAGGCTTGAATATATAACCCTGTGGGAGGTGGTATATAAATTATAGTGCATTTAAATAAAATGTAACAGTTATACTTGGAAACGCTAATTCAAACCTGAATACATGTAAAGTAGTAAGCGAATGTTGGACAACCGAAGCGCCCTCCCCCTCTCACAAACGCAGACAATTTCGACTTGGCAGGTTTCTTGGGGGAAAGGGGGGCATGATCGGTTTTATAATACACTCCACCCAATGCTTCTAGCTTTTCGGCAGACAAATTTCGTTTGCTGCACTGATTGTATCCTGTAACTTTGCTCATTGTCCTTCTTTGGATGTTGATGCAGAAAGTATATTTTCCTGTATATTTTCTGACCGTTCTTTTTTAGTAGAGTTCTTATTTTTTTTTTCAGTGTCGTGACAATGGTTCACAAAGGCTTGATTTCGATTCCTTTCTTTCCTCTTTTACTGATTGATATTAGCAGCTTCCAAGAGTATGATGCCCTTACGCGGGTGCAAAAGATGATACTATTTGCGCTTAGACGTTCTTCTACAAAATACACAAGGAAACATTACGAGTGAAGGCTTGCTTCAAGCAACGGCATTTTGGGTCATGTTTGAATTGCCATCTTTTTGATATTCATAAAACAATTTAACACTGCTTCACAAATTGTAAGAACATCTTTTTGTTCTGCGATGTCCTGCAACGTACCTTAAAGGACAAATCTGTTAAAGCTAACATTCCATTCGATACCTACCCGGAATGCGCTCCTTGATCTGAATTTGTTTCCTCATTGAAGACATAACTTATGGAAAGTTAGAATAATCGATGGGCACTGTGAACCAATTGTTTCTACGAATCTGATTGCTATCAAACAGTTGTTTAACTGAGATAAGTCTATGAAAAGAGCGACTTGCATCGGTGGGGCACTTGTTGAAGTTTTCCGCCTTATCTCCCATCAAGTGCTCTATATTTTGAATTGTCCTTTGTTGCATTTCATAAAGCATCTGTAAAATGTTCATGTAAATAGGGCAAGCATTTATTATAATAAAAACCATTCAAAAAAAGAACGCCGTGACGAAGTGGCAGCGTCCCTGTCTCCTCGCACGCCGCTGGCCTGAGTTCCTTTTTCATACAGATTGCAATTACCTTTGCTTTTTATTTAGGCGAAAGGTTGACTTGGCAAGATGCGGCGCGTTTCATTCTTAGCCGCCTGTCTAGCGGTGCGCGGGATTCTCGCTGCCCGCTTCGTCTTTGTCGTGTGGTGCATGGAGCGGTTAGCGCTCCATTGTTCTTCTCCTGCTGCTTCGCATCCTCTACATTGCACACCTGCTTCTTTTTCAAAACTGGCAAAAGTAATTCGTACCGGTACATATCGCCGGTCTCCGCGAAGTGTCGCGCGTAACGTCATCACTCAGCGATGCGCCTGAGTACGCATGTGCGGTGCTCTTCAGATGCTAGCCTATAAGCGATGAAGCAGCCGCTCGCTTAGCGCTCGCTACGCTAGCTTACAAGCCGAATCTATGTATCGTGCCGGCATCGCTCGCCGTGCAGAACTAGCCCATAAGCTAAATGAAGCTAAAAGGCTAAATGATAGATGGAAACTCCCGAAGTGCAAGAAGAGACAATGTGAAAACGACGACGCAAGACAGCGGAGGAGAAGGTTCGACATCACCAACAGAGAAATGACTCGGTATCATTAAATTTATTACCGATTTTGTTTTGTATATCCTGGCATAGCTAAATTACACCACTGCTAATTTTTTGTTCGTGTAATCAGTTCAGTGGACAGTTTCCGCTCACAGATTCTACTCATGAAGTTTTCACTTTAGGAACTTTAGAATGAAAAGGCGATGATAAAGTCTACGCTGCGTCGTCTCTTAAAGATTCAGCGTCCTCCGAATTTGTCAATGCAGGTATCCCTACTCATCCTTTTAGAAATCACAAGTTTCAAGACGCAAGAAACCGTCCTAAAAAAGATATTTTCAACAATGTTCGCTTGCTAACGCTGAGAAAAGGTGAGGCAAATCTATCCCCTGCGAACGGGAATGTGCAGAAGGAAAGGGCACGCACTTCACCTACACCCGCTGTGTTGAGCAGAGGCAGAGTGACGCCACGCAAAAAATTTAGAATGCTCGTACTGCAATTGGTGAAGATCTGGCGAATGTCCGGCGTCCGTTGGTACAAACAATTTGAAATTCTTAAAATGAAGTCCAAATATTGCATGGTCAAGTTCATTTTTGATGTTTTTTTCCTTCTGCAGTGCAAATTTCTTTTTCTCCATATTGTCACGTATTCTGTGACCAGGGGGCATGACACAAAAGCACGGACACAAAACCATGGCACACACGCGCCAGCGCAACACACTTTTGTTTTGTGAGTGAGAGAAAAACTTTATTTTTTGTCTTGTATTGTTCAGAACGGCGCCACCTGGAAATCCTAGCTGTCATTAGTCCTCTCTTCCGAAAAAAAGGACGCGGAAAGAACAGTACGGAAAACAAGATAACATTTCAGCGGTGGCAGTACGTTAACGTTCACAATATGCCTTAAGCCGCATAATGTGCACGATGCCGGTTTGCGGCGGTCGACATTTCACTTGGGCAGCGACATCTGGGATGACCTCATAGGTGACGTCACTGGCACGGCGTAGCACCTGATAACAGCCGAAGTAGAGCGAAATGAGGTTTTTAGACAAGCGTGGTGGAGGAGATTTGGTCACCAGGTTGATACTCAGCATTACGGTGGCGGAGGTTGTAGCGGCGCGTGTCAGAGATCTGCTGCCGTTCGATTTGTAGGTGGGCCAGCTGGTGGGCTTCCTCAGCACGGAGGACATATTGCTTGGTGTCTGGGGCAAGCTGATCCTCTTCTGGACATGGACCGTGGAGTTAAGCATGCTCTGAACTTCGCGTCCGTATACAAATCGAAATGGCAAGAAGCGCGTTGTTTCCTACAGGGCCTTATTGTATGCAAAGATCACATAGTACAGCACCTTGTCCCAAGTCTTGTGCAGTGTATCTACGTACATTATTAGCATGTCCGCGACGGTCTTGTTCAATCTTTAGGGGAGAGCATTACTTTGCGGGTGGGGATGTTGTCAATGTGCCGCGGTGTCAAAGGTGTCCCTCTGTCGGTAATGATGTACGAAGGGGCACCATACCGCAGGACGATTCTATGCATGAAAACCTCTGAAACTTCTGAAGCTGTGCTTCGTGGGATTGCCTTTGTCTCTGCATAGTGAGTAAGATAGTCCGTAGCGGCAACTAATACTTTTTTCACAGCCTGCGACAAAAGAAAGGGCCAAAGAGAAGCATTCCTATTTCTTCGAAAGGAGTACGCGAAGCTCTTAAAGGCTTTAGAAATCCAGCAGGCTTCAGGGGTGGAGCCTCCCGGCGCTGGAATTGACGGCAGCTTCTTACATAGCGTTTCACAGCGGCAGCGAGTCCTGGCGACTAATACATGTTGCGCACTCGGGCAAGCGTTTGGGAGTAACCAATAATTGCCAGATGTGGGTTCATCATGGCATTCCAGCAAGATTTCCTCATAGAGGTCGCATGGGATCACCAGAAGGCAAGTTTTTTCTTGGCCCTGAAAGTTCTCATACAAGATGCCCTCCCGCACACAGAAGGAGCCAAGACGTTGCCAGAGGCGCAGAGAAATATTTGTGTCACGCCGTTCAAGATATTTAGTGAGAGGGAGGTTGGTGTAGATCACCTCTCTGCAGGTCTCTGAAGTGCGATGATCTTAAGGCACTTAGGAAACCACTGTCGTCATATGGTGCAGCCTCGCCAGTTTCAGCAGATGTGAATGAAATCATGTTGGCGGCTGCCTGTTAGCGGCCTGACCTAAATATGATAGTAATGTCGAACTCCTAATGTCATAGACTTCAGTGTGCAAGTCGCCGGGATGGATCCCGCAACTTTCGTAAGCAGCAGAAACCATGATGATCCGTGAAAACTTTAAATGGGCGCCGTAAAGGTAGGGTCGAAACTTCAAAGTGGCCGCGACCACACGGCATTCCTTTTCCGACGTAGAGTAATTAGTTTCCACACGAGAAAGACAGCAGTTGGCATAGGCTATGACTCTTTGAATTCCGTCTTGATACTGCACTAGGACTACACCAAGACCGATGCCACTGGCGTTAGTGTGCACCTGGGATTTAGCCGCTTCATCGAACTGCGCCAGAAATGGAGAGGTTCTAAGGCGCTTGCGAAGCAAATAGAAGGCTGTCTGCTGCTCAGAACTCCACACAAAGGATTTGCCCTTCCTCGTGAAGAACGTCAGCGGTCCCGCAATTTGAGAGAAGTCTGCAATGAGCCGATGAAAATAAGCGCACAGAGCGAGAAAGCGCGGAACAGCATTCGTGTTAGTTGAAAAGGGAAACCGTGCGACGACAGCGGCCTTATCGCTGTCCGGTCGCGCCCCGACAGCGTTCACAACATGACAAAAAAACATTGAGTTTTGTACATCCGAAGAGACATTTATGGGGACTCAGCGGGAGGTAAGCAGAGCGGAGCGATTCCAGGACAGTTCAAAGATGTTGGAGGTGTTGGTCAAATGTTTCCTAAAAAAGGACGACTTCGAAGTACACAAAACAGGTTTGCACTTGAGGCCAGTGAGGACGATGCGCACTATGCGTTAGAATGTAGCTGGGACAGAACACAACCCAAACAGGAGTATATTAAATTCATGGAGGCAATCTGGAGTGACAATTCCGGTTTGTTCACGATCTCTTTCGTCTACTTTTCTTGCCAATAGCCGCTTTCAAGTCAGTATAAGGTAAGTACTGAGCTCGTCTTGACCTACCCTGGCAGACATCGATGCAAGTCAACGGCTAGGTGTGTTTTGTCACAGTATTCAAATTTGCGATAATCGACACAAAACCGGAAGGTGCCGTCCTTCTGTTTACAAGAACATCTGTTGATGACCATGGACTTTGGGAAGGTTGCGCAACACCAACAAGCATCTCCTGAACTTGTGCTTGTACCAATTCCGATTCTTTGGCAGACAAACGTGGCACAGTGGTAAGACGCCCGACTACTGTCCGGAGTTCCTGGGTTCGAACCCGACCTCGGCGGCTGCGTTTCGATGGAGGCGAAACGAAGTGGCGTCCGTGTGCTGTGCGATGTCAGCGCACGTTAAAGATCCCGAGGTGGTCGAAATTACTCCGTAGCCCTCCACTACGGCTCCCCTATCTCTCTATCCACCTTCACTTCCACCTTCCTTCCTTCCTTTACGGCGTGGTTCAGGTGTCCACAGAGCAAGTGTGACAAATACTGCGCCTTTCCCTTACTGTGAACCAAATATCATCATCATTATCATCAGACAAACGATAAGGCTGCCTTCTTATAGTGTGAGCCTTGTCATAGGTAATGATGCGATGTTGCGTGATGGGCGTTTGACAAACCTTGGAGCAAGAAGCAAAACAATACTTAAAATAGAGCAGCATTTGTTCTAACGTCCGCCGTTGTCGTGCATGGGACAAGTGGTAGCTGATGTCGACGTTGTCGAGGGATGGTTCGTCAACTGCGACTTCCGCGGATACAAACGTGACCGGAGCGTCGACAACAGTGTCGGTGAAAGCAATAGCAGTCACTGGGAACAAATGCCTGTAGTCATTAGAAAAATTGGTGACGAGAATTGCAGCCAGGCTATTGTGAAGATACAGGAAGCTGCGATCAGTGCAGATTCCTTGAGCTAGCAGGAGTTAATGGTTCGCATCTGCTATTGCATCGCTTATGACAGGTCATCACAGGTAACTTGAACCAGAAGGCTAATTCGTGGCCTAGCGAGGCGCTCTCGACGCACACGCAATGGGCAGCATTTCGGGGACTGCAACTGTCAGGTTCGGCGGCGTGGCACATCGGAAACGTAATGAATCTATTCTACAGTTCGTTAAATGTACCGTACTCCCAAGAAAGTCAATGCCGAGGTTAGGATCACGGGAGCAGTCACCCCGAACGAAACAGCTGACGACGAACGTGCTTTTGTTAATCTGCACGGGAGCCATGCACATCCCCTTCGGTATAACGACAGCGGTACTGACTGCGGAGGGGATGAAGAATGCTGCTCCGCCAGGTACTCCTCAATACCTCGGGGTTTTTGCCAAATCGGGGAGGCGGGGAGTCAATTCGGAAGACCCAAAGACCGAGGTGCCGATACGAGCAGTCACGGTACAGATGGCCCGGTTCTCCGCAGTGAAAGCAGAGTCGACGGTGGTCAGGCGATCGCCAAACGTTTGCTTTCCGTCGAGGTGGAGAGTGATTGTCGTGATACTGCACTTGATGTGTCGAAGGCACGGAGACTGTCGACGGCACGAAAAGAGGTGGGGGTGAAGGTGAAGCCAGATGCTGCAGAACTTCGCCATAGGTGGGATGGATGTAAACTTTCGGCAGCGATGATCGGTGCGTATCGGCAGGTGAAACAGAGCTCTTGAGCACCTGTTGCACCTCCTCATGAGCAAGGGTCGAAATGGAACCTGGCGATGACAGGGATAGGCTCCAGAACTTGCTAATTTTCCCGCGCATTGAGCCGCGAATTAGTTTGCGCAGATTCAGGATACTGCTCGAAAGATGGAAAGGATTACGTGACTGCAGCTTCGTGTAAAGGCCGGTCGTATATTGCGGCACGTTGCTCTAGCACCTTTTCTATTGTCGTGGCTTCGGTGAAGAATCCAGCGACAGGCCATGGTGGGTTGCGAACAAGGCTTGCGAATAACTGCTCTTTGACACTCCGCATTAAGTGCCACACTTTTTTTCGGTCATAGCGGAGTCAGCTAGACTGAGAAGGCGTGTCATGTCTTACACGTATATCTGGAAACTCTCGCTTGGCCTCTTAACGCAAGAGTGGAGGGTACGTTCAGCACGTTCGCAGCGATCTGCGCTGGTGTACGCCTCGAGCAGTTGACGAAGGAATTCTCGCATTATGCTGAAATTCGCTCGCGGTCTTCGAGCTAGGTACTAGCGCCATCCTCACACTGAAGTATAAGTTCTTCAGTTTAGCAGCATGCCACTGGTTAAACTGAAGGAACCGTTCGAACTGAAGGAACCGTTCGAACTGAAGGAACCAGTCCTCGATATCCCAGGCGACGTAAGCCGGCGGCTTTCAGGGCAGGTGCACTGGATTTCATGGCGGTAGCTGAGGGCTGAACTTCCTGAGATAGTCCCTGTGAAGCGGTGCACCGGCGTTGGCAAGTAAGGCGACGTTCATACGTGGTTATTAGTTTGTGTGGTGACCGATTTCTGCTCAACATAGTACTTGGCCGACAATGAGCCGCCCGATGGCTGAGCAGCGTGGCCGAATTGATCGACCATCAGGGGGGTGCCTGAACTAGGGTTTGGGATATGGCCGACTTTCGGCCAACTAAGTACATGGCCAACCATTAACTGTCATTTGGCCGAGCACCTATGATCAGCCGGGTCGGCTGTCGACCAGCAGCCGATTATCGGCCATAGGTGGGCGGTCGCCCAACGCCATCTCGGCACTGCTGCTGTCGCTGGTGCATACAGCAAAGTCCCCAGAAGCTCCCAACAGGCTTTTACGAGCCTTATCACCGACTTGGCTACCTGCATACCTCAATTTAGGTCTACATGCAGCTGCCACTGGTGAAACAGTTTGTCCTAGACCGTCACCTTTACTAACTGCGTTTCTCAAGGTAATATTTTACGCAGTCCGGGGTCATAAGAACCATGGTTTTAAAATGACAACCCAGCGTTGCCGTCGCATAGCATCAACGTGTATGTCCATTCCACTATTGTGCTGCACTATGTCACCGAGGTAGTACTATATCACCTGACAAGAGAACAGCTGCATATAGCAACGACGGACGGGTACCAGCGGTTTCCAGCTTCCCACTGGAGATCTCTCTACTTTCGTTCATTGATTTATATATTGACACGGTATTGCTGGCGATGACATATTGGTTGGCAGAAGAGAAGAAAGATGTGCTACTGTTTTGTAGCTAGTAGCCCTCACCTTGTCCCGCGTCCATCTGCACTGTAAATAAACAACATTTTGCTATTTAACTGTAATAAGTGTGGCGGGCGTCGAGGTTGGGCCCCTCAGTATCACCATTTGTATACATTTTGTGTTCCACCCGCATGTCCCAGACGATTCGGAATGTCACGGAAGACAAACTTGCTAACTGAGAAGAAACGAAGTATACGCGGGAGATTCGCACCGACGACCTTTGCTCCCCCAAATCATGCCCCTCGGTTCTTCAAACGGTCATTACGGCCAAGCCATTTTTCGCAGCACGTTCAGCATGGGGTGATTTGATTCATCAATTTGCGCTGTACACATTGCTATCTAAATTTGGCCCACAGGTTTCATTTCGGATTTAACTTAGGCGTATACCAGATATAGAGGGGGATATAAGGCATGTGTCGGGATATAAACGCAGTTGCTTACAGCTTTACTAAACCTGTTTATGCAACAACGAAAAACAAAACACAGGAGATTTTTGCAGCTAATTCTTGAGAATCGACTGCTGCTTCAGCGTCAGATGCTTTTTTTTATTATTTCTCGACGCAACCTGCGCCGCCAGTGCGCCAGTATTATCGGCTCTGTGCTAAAACGCGCTGAGCAACAAACCCAATATGTGCCTGATAAAGGTTCATGCCGAGTGTCTCTCTACAGACTACCACCTGGATTGTTCTAGGCAATAGGTTGCTTAATGCCCCAGTTAACGGTACTTTGGTAAGCAAAAGCGTTCTGTAGGCTGCGACGCTGTACTATTCAAAAAGATGTGGTCGCTCGAATCCCACTGAAGGCTGATGTTTCTTTCAGCTGCTGTTGCTACCGACAAAAAATCAACTTTTTTGTGTGCAGAGTGTTGCAGGAAACACTTTTATAAATTAATAAAAGTAACAAGATTGAAAACGAAATATTTGCAACAATGCTCTCTCACGACCGGTGAACCTAATGTGCTTCAAATCTCGTCCAATTACACAAATATTTGACAAAACTCGCTAATTATAGTTTTGATTATACTTGTCTGAAGGTTGGTCACAATAGAGGGTTGGAAACCGTAGGCAAGGTAGTGCGGTATAAGATTTGATATGAAGTAAAGCTTGGTTTCTAAAGCTGTGTATTTCATGTAGAGCAGACACTTCTTCAGCTCAAACCGCAACTGAGCGCGAAGAAATCGTAGGAAGCTCGCTACAGTGTTGAAGAAACATCGCCGATAGTAGTGTCGAGCTATCAATATGTCAGTCTATATTGAACTATGGATTGTAATGACTAGGTATGGATAATATTGTTACGTGGCAGGAGGCGTTCAGACCACCTAAACACTGATACGCTCACAAGGAAGTGGACACAAGCACAAGGCGTATCGGATGTCCAAACACATACCCCTGTTAGGGACTCGGGCCCCAAGCCCGCGCCAGCGCACACACAATTCTTCTGTCTCATTTTCGATGAGTCGACCCGTAGCATGACCCCTGGGTTTAGCAGAACCGTCGCGGAGCTGTTTAGAGAGCCTCGGGACAAGGTAGGTTGTAGGGCTTAGGGCTCGATACATGAACAATGTTGGAGTGTACGGTACGGGAAAGGCAGGGGCCATCTCGTCGGTGACGGCTGTTACTTGACGAAGCACACGATACGGGTCCACATAGCGAGAAAGAAGTTTTTCCGAGAGCCCAATGCGGCGAGCAAGCGCCCAGAGCAACACAAGGTACCCAGGTAGGAAGGCGTTGTCGAGGTGGTGGCTGTTGTGCTCTTGTTGGTAAGCTTGGGAAGCTTGCAAGTGGGAACGGGTGACTTGGCGAGCATGGACGGCACGGGCAATGGCTTCACGAGCGTATTCAGACTGTGGGAGACCAGATGTTCGAAACACAGTGTCAAGCGGCAGTTGAGGCTCACGGCCGTACAAGAGGTAAAACGGAGAACAGCCGGCAGTATTGTGATGAGATGAGTTGTATGCAAATGTAAGGTATCGGAGGGGGGCGTCCGTCCCAGTCATAGTGATCAGAGGAGGTGTACATGGCAAGCATGTGACTGAGAGTGCAATTGAGCCTTTCGGTGAGGCCATTAGTTCGTGGGTGGTAAGCGGTCGTCAGCTTGTCTTTTGGTGATCACGCACGAGGAATCCCGTGCACAACTGCTGAAAGGAATGTGCCACCATGGTAAGTGAGCAGTTGGCGGGGAGCTAAATGACGTAGAATGAGGCCATGAAGAAGAAAGCCAGCAACATCAGTGGCAGTACTCGTGGGGGGCGCGCGCGTTATCCCGTACCGCGAGGCATACTCTGTGGCTTCTGCAAGCCATCTATTGCCAGACGTTTACTCCGAAAAAGGTCCGAGAACGTCCAAGCCGACACAGTGGAATGGCTACGGAGAGATGTGGATGGGCTGAAGAAAGCCAGTGAGAGCATGCGCAGGGCGCTTTCGACGCTAACACTGATTGCAAGCATTAACGTAAACGGCGGCCTGAGCGGTAGAGGCCAGGTAAGGAGGACTGACGACTGATACGATCGTACGTGCGAGTAACGCCCAGATGGCTGGCAGTAGGAAGATCATGAGTTCGTGAAGGACGAATTTTTGTAAGTGATTGGGAACTACTATATCAGAAGCGGCCTTCCAGGGCCCTTTTGGATTCCATTTACGCCTAGACCACGCAGCACGTTTATACGGTTCGGTTACACGGAGCTTTACACGTGGCTGGTAGCTATACGCTATCACGACGTACCTTTAAAAGAGGAGCTTCAGTGACTATTATAATGATTCCTCGTCACGTGGCAGCAGTAATGTGGGAAAATGATAACTAAATCTCTCTGGACGTTTCCGTATTTAGCGGTCAAAATGAAAAAAATGCCATTACTTCTTTGATTGGGAGATAAGCTAGGAACCATTGCCTTTTGCTCTGCAAGCAACTGGATTCCATAGCGGGGGTGTTATTCAGACTTTATGAATATTTCCTTTTATCGGAGTTCAATCAATGAATGGCACGGACGAAACAATTCATAGCAAGCTACTTACCTGACCAGCTTTATAGACCGCTATATGACCTTTTCTTTCTTATGTGCATTATCGTGGATGCGTTGACAGTTTGCTTATTACTCCTTTCAATTCTGAAGGAGTGTGTTATGCTAAAAAGAAAAGCCTAAGACCGAAATGCTTTTTTTTAGTGCTTAGTGCTTTGTCTTAAAAAGTTCCAATTAAAAGACGCAAAGCGGAGTGTTAATACATATCGGCAGATAAGTGAAAGCACCCTGGAGGTTTTTTATAATTTACTTTCTAAGATATCCTGGGAGAGCGTTCTTTCGAGCACTGATGCGGAGGGGGCTTACAACACCTTCATACACAAATTTATAAATGTTTATAATGATTGCTTTCTCTTCAGAACCCACAAACGGCCACGCAAAGCACGCAAACCCTGGATTACTGCAGAATTTATCAAAGCTATAAAGCTGAAAAATATTCTTTATCAAAAGTTATTGAAATACAGAAATAAAACCGATTTTGATAAATTCAAAAAACACAGAAACAGAACAAACAGTCTTTTACGGAAAACTTAGAGAGTACTTTGAAAACCTTTTCGTCCAGGACACGAAGCAAACTCCAGAATTCATTTGGAAAAAAATAAATACGCTCCTAAACCGCCACCCTGGTGCAAATGATAACCCCAACGAGATAACTGTAAATGGTACAACTGTTGCTGGAGAAAACTTAGCTGTAGCTTTTAAAATTTTTTCACATCAGTAGGAAATAGCCATCATGACCCCAGGTGTACAGATTTTATGCACCAACGAACAGAAGATAGTGCATTTTTATCTCCAGTAACTGCAGATGAGGTCGTGTCTACAATCATGTCTTTAAACAATTCTACTTGTACTGATATAGACGGCTTACAGATTCGGCCACTTAAGTATGTTACTATTATTATAGCTCCAGGTTTAGAGTATATCATTAATAAAATATTTTCAAGCGGTCAATTTCCTCGCCGACTCCAAGTGGCTAAAGTTACTACCAGTTTTAAAGGTGGTGAGAAATGCAACATGTCTAACTACAGGCCCATTTCACTACTCCCTGTTTTCTCCAAAGTCGTTGGAAAACTAATACACGTTCGAATGAGCTCATTCCTAACCAAGCATCACATCATGACACAATATCTGTTTGGGTTAAAAAAAAACGATCCATAGAATGCGCCTTGCTTGCGCAAAAAGAAATCATTGTTAATGCTTTTGAGCGTGAATTTTATACACTTGGAATATTCGTAGACTATTCCAAAGCATTTGACAAAATAAATCACACCACGCTATTAAAAAAATTGGAATATTATGGTTTCAGAGGCTGTTTTCTATCACTCATTAAGTCCTACCTACAACACCGCCAACGAAGGCTACACATAAATAAATCATGCTCCAGTTTCAAACCATTATTACACGGCGTACCGCAGGGAAGTATTCTCGGGCCGCTGCTTTTCAACCTATATATTAACGATCTTGTTAACATAGATTTAAACACTTCATTTGTTATTTATGCCGACAATACAAGCCTATTTTTCTCGCACCACAGTTTACCCCTGCTTGTTAAAAAAGCGAATGAAGTGCTTGATGTACTAAACCCTTGGAGTCAATTAATTCTTTAACTATAAACGTCTCGAAGACAAAATCAGTTCTTTTTCGGCCTAAAAATAAGCCAGTTAATTCAAATATTGTCCTTCGACTAGGTCTTTCGGTCACAGATTTGGTACCAGTTATAAAAACTTTAGGTGCTCTTTTTCAACAGAATATGCAGTGGAGCGCGCATGTTGACCTTGTTCACTCCAAACTTTCGCGAATAGTAGGTATTCGTGCACGCTTTTTATTTTTTGCCAAAGCCCTATAAATTGCTCTTATACAACTCCCTTTTCATGTCCACGCTATCGTATGGTTATTTGGAATGGGGAACGACGACCTACACAAACCTGTCCAAAATCTATCGACTACAGAAAAAAGCTGTAAGAATGATTTCTAATGAACCTTATGACGCACACACAGAACCTATATTTCATGACCTTAGATTAAAACCATTACCGAACCTGTTCAACGCAATTCTGCTAAAACGTTATCATACTTATCGCATAAATAGTGACCCTTTCCTTGAAACACTTGCAACGCTGACAACAGTTGAAAAAACGTATGGCACACGAAGCAGTCAGATTTGGAAGATTCCCCATACCAGTACCAACTATGGCCGCCAAATGTTGATGTACATGCTACCACAAGCTCTTAATTCCTCTGTTAACGAGTCCAGCTAATCTATACAACAGTATATGTTCTTAAATCAAAATATTGTTAACACATGCAGTTCTGTACCACCCAATATTAGTCCTATCCTCTAAATGTACTTTGTAATATATAAAGCCATCGTTATGTTTATAATGGCTTTTTCTTGTTTGTTGCGTTTTGTCCGCTGCTGTATTGCACTGTAAGTGGGGTGCTAGCCTTTGTCAAGCCGTCGCAGGCTTTTTCTAGCCCCCTGCACCATCACGAGTACTGTATAATCAGTGTGGATGCTAAATAAAATTATTTGTATTTGTAAATGCATCACAAGAAACAGCAGCCAATTTCTTTCTTGCTATTCGATAGACTTGGTAGTCAAATTCACACCTGCGTAGCCGCTATGATTGTACAGTAATATTTCAATATATAATGCATTTTGTTGCAATACCTCTCTCAGGCTTTGAATACCACTGATAGAATTTGGGATTTTGTGCGAAGGGAAGGTACCCATGGTTTCAAGGGACAAATTACATGTGTTTATGATCAAATAATAGATGTGATTGGGGATAGGTACGTAAATTACTGGTAAGCTGATTATGAGTAACAGCTTACCGGTATCGCTCAAGAAGAAAGTATACAACAGTTGCATCTTACCTGTACTCACCTATGGGGCTGAAACGTGGAGGCTAACCAAGAGAGTTCTACTTAAGGTGAGGGCAACCCAGAGGGCTATAAAACGAAAAATGGTAGGTGTTACATTAAGATATAGGAAGCGTGCAGAGTGAGTCAGAGGAATAACTCAAGTTACCGACATTCTAGTGGAAATTAAGAAGAAAAAATGGGCATGGGCAGGACATGTAGTGCGGAGAGAGGATAACCAATGGTCGCTTAGGGTAACAAACTGGATTCCAAGGGAAGGAAAGCGTTGCAGGGGGCGACAGAAAGTTTGGTGGGCGGAGGAGGTTAAGAAGTTCGCAGGGGTCAAGTGGATGCAGCCAGCACAGAACCGGGTTAAGTGGAGAAATGTGGGAGAGTCCTTCGCCCTGCAGTGGGTATAGTCAGGCTGATAATAATGATGATGATGACGTATATTAGCATGCATATAAAGATGGAGTCGAAATGTGACATTTGTGTGTTTGTGTTTGTGTTGTGTTTTATGGCAGATAGGCAACTAAGGCCATCATGCGCCATAAGCAAGGCTTAAAATCTGGACTGTGTTAAAGGGCTTTAAAAAGTTATTATAGGTTCCATAAATTATTTAGAAAGGTGACATTTGGCTGAGAATGTGTTCTGGTGAAATGATTTTCAAATCCACACGCTATATACCTAATAACAAAGATAACATCATTAGTTTTGTACTCTTAGCTTGCATATTCTATAACTGTAATGCATACTTCAAACTTTTACTACTAACGTGAAAATTTTAAACTGCTATTTCAGGGTCTGCATTCTGTAGTGAAGAATGCACATTTTTCTTTTCTTATCTTTCTGTGAAAAATTACTGTAACAATCAGTTTCTATACTTTTGCTTTAGGAGGCAATTCGTCCAGACGGTAAGGTAGCGTGGAAAAGTTTGCAAATTCCAACCACTTGGAAACAAGAAAGCTTCCTTTTTTATTTATCATGGCCTGCAATAATGGGTACAGCAATAATGTAGCATTAATGTTGAGTCACGTTGTCATTAAGTAACATTTGAAATATGTCTGCCAAAGGGTGTCCAAGGAGCAGTTCTGGGACCCGCATGAATTTAGAATGGAATTTGTAGCCAGAGATCCGAACTCCATAACGATGCAATAGGAGCGATTTGTGACAAGTCACTTGACCACGTGGCATGAAAGAATTGGTTGGAGCTGAGAATCGAAACCGGTGCCTTTCGGCCCAAGTTAAAACTCGCACTCCGAGGCCGCTCAAGCATTTTCGAGCAGCTTGCATAGGACGGGACATAATACACTTGTGTTTGTCGCAAACATACCAAGGTAACAACGACATGCTATTTAGTACAGGTATATCAAAGCCAAAAGATGCAATTATTAGGAATTATAAGAAAGCAAGAACAAAGCGGATGTACGCAAGCGACCATCCGGCATTAGACCGAACCGCGAAAGACAATACCGTTTTAGCATTATACATTTAAATCCAGAACTTGAAGGTCCCTCATAGACAATTTATTTTCAAAGCGCACTGTATATGCCGCTTTTGCTTTATGCCGCCTAACCGCCACTTAAGCTGACGCCTTTTGCGCTGCCATCTGCGCAGCAGCGCGATGTTCCCCTCTGCAGGCTTCTGATTACACGTTATTTCTGTAAGTAATCTGTGTTGAGTGTTTTTTTGCTTGTGTGTAAACGAACCAGAACAATGCATCGCAAGTGTAGTTTTGAAAAGCCGAGCTTAAGGAGCTGTGTGATGGAACTTGCCAGTTTGCACTGCAGGCTTAAAATCGCACCGCTGGCGATCAAGATTTGATTGTCCACGACTTTTATACAAATGATTACCCACTACAACATTTTTACCTGGGCCGGCACAAGCGTTAAGAAGGGTTCAGACAATGTTCTTTTTTTTTAGCACAGAATAACCAACGTAATTGTCTCCATTCACCCCGTGATGAAATTCATAATAGGAAAAGGTTATTCTCCTCTCTTCTTGCCTAATGGCGGTGTGTTAAAACAGCACGCGCTTTATTATGTGCCTTTTTGTGGAAGAACATGAATATATTAATTTTATAAATATTGGTAGGCATGTCTAATCCAAGTTAATCTCACTCTGTTAAGCGAACTTGTCAGAACTGAGCACAGCAACGAGTTTGTAATACGCACTTGCCCTCATTCATCTTAATTCCAAACTGCCGTAGATGGTTTTTATTATTTGTGGGACTCTGCGACAGTAACAGAATCCCGCCATGACCTGTTTTTTTTTTTTAACTAGGAGGACATGAAGGACTCTACCACAAACCTAATTTAGATAATTACTTGTAAGGAGATAAAAATAAATATCAGTTGCACGAGCCGATGATATCGCAGTTATAGAGAAAATTTGGGAAGAGAATGTATCCTCCAATAAACCACAAGACAGGAAAACTGCTTACTTTATTTCGCCTCATGTTTGCTTTGAACAGTAATTAGTTTGCTTGGGTCAAGTTGATTTCAGAGCTGCTCGTTGCAGCGCAGGTTTTGTTTCACTTTACGACCATTTTATATTAGCTTGAATCTCAGAGCTGGCCTAAATGGATAAATTGCGGCACGGTAATGCAAGCTGAAGCCAGAAAGTGTTCACTTTGTACCTGCTATGTGCAACCTAGATTTTCAAAAAGCGCAGTATCCTAGCGCAGTGTGACGAACTCACAGCTTCTGACAGCCGTCTATCTTACACTTCAGTATTTTGATTTTCGCCCAGGTTAAGATACTAAGCAGTGACTAAATAGTTTTTCACTTAAAATGCTTGATAAACAAAATTTCAATGCCTATTTTGTATACCGTATTAACTTAAACACTAGCCGCATTATATCCTTCAAGGAAAGACGCGTATTTTATTTATTGATGCTCAGTCATTGTATATAAGATACGAAGGGGAAGTAGCTGAGTCACGTTTCTTACAAACTGCGTAGCCACCGCTCCATCGAGCTCAACGTCCTATATAAAAGCACATATTGTTCTCTGAGACGGTTTTTTGGACACCAGAGTGCCAGCGTTGTAAAATGGAATCATTGTTATTGTGCGGAATATTTTTTTTTTTTTGTTTTAACAGAAGTGAAAGAATCCAGTGTGCATATATAAAAGCTTGCCATAAAAATATCCGCCAGCTTTTCTTCCCGAAAATCTGCAGATTTTGTATTTACATACAACTTGTTCCACAAACAAATGTTCAAAAATATCCCAATACACTCTATCCTTATCAAACATGTTTACCAGCAACTGTGCTGACTGTGCTGCCTTTATAGTTTGCCTCCTATGGTTTGATCAAACAATTCGTTTAAAATCATATAGACACTAGGATAGAACAGACGATATATATTTCATAGTGTCAGATTTTCCCAAACACCCTGGCTGCATTAATACTGCACATGTGCCGAAAAAAGGTCACCTTATTTAAGAACTGCCATGGGTATGCACGAAAATTCCAAGAAAGACTTTACAATAACACGCTCTTAAATAAAATAATGTCGTGACACGATTTCGCCCCGCTTATCTTCACATTTTATGTAAACAGCACAAGAGTTTTTTTTAGATAGGCCTCTAGACAGCTCTCGGTAGCCAGCCACGTGTCACTCACAATTTGCTCGCTTACCGTTTCCCGGATGCCCGTTCATATCGATTGTCCTTTCTCCATATGCCAACCACTCTACGCGAATCCACTCGCTTTCTTGAAAATGTTACCAAAGCTGCGCTACCTTACAGACAGTCCCGGTGGTTTCTATTTTCAGCGATTGCGTTTATTTCCTCTCAATGCAAAAAATGAGCGGTCATAAAACCGAACAAGGCAGACGGAATTGCCGTAATCACAAGACATCCAAATCTCGCGTCTTCAAGCTTGAAAGGAAACCTAAACCTGATAGTGAATACTAGACAAGTATATTTAGTGCAGAATGCAAGATACAGGGGACAATATTACTTTTAATTAAGCGTGGTTAAGCAAAGTGGGATTTAGTCTCTCGACTTCTTCGATTTTCTGCTAGGCTCCGTTGTGCGCGTACACTATACGTGCTATTGTCAGCTACTTCAATACGTGGAGCTCCACTCGATAGAAATATGCAGCACCCTTCAACCAAGCTGTCCCAATGTGCAGCCTGGCCAAGAGGTACGATGTGTGCGCCGGAGTCCGATGGACCGACGGCCTTGATTCAATGAATGGCGGCTTCTCTCAACAAGGAGTTGACTTGGGTGGGAAAATGAACTGAAAACGTTCTACCGGACTTTACATATTTACAACAGGTGCAATAACGCGCATGATAAATGGAACTGGCTAAAATCTCTGGCATGGCCGAAGAGGGTAGGGATCACGATATAGCCCAGAACAATCTCTGCAGGATGCGGGGCTTGGTTTTACCACCTTCGGAGCCCGGGCCACAATTTTTATCACCCAATCGTAACAATCTCACACATGAATGGTTTAAAATATTGCGGCACATCTTGCTATTTCCGAAGGCGTAATCACTCTCTCCCTAAAACAAACAGTGCAAAAGGGACAACCACTTCGTTTCCCAACCAACAGAATTTAGAGTATGGACCTTTAAATGATTACCTGCCTCCAGGCGATGGGTGCAGTCGGCGTACTACGTGGTCGCCGGTGTTTACAGTTCGTAACGTTCGTAAAAAATGAACACCCTGCACGACGCAGCAGCGGCAAGAACAAGCTGCCTCGCCCCGTGTCTTAAAGCACGACCGCAAAGTCATCGAAACAAAATTACAAGGGTTCAACAGCTGCTGAACCAAATATTGAGCGAAAGCATTAGCTGCGGTGAGCGAGCGTACTTCTCTTTTTCTTCTTCCTCAGCCCACATATAAAGCTTCGCTTTAACCAACCCATATTAACGTGCCCTAGTCAGCTAGGGTAAAGTGAGTACCAGGGTCCTAACTATCCAATGTGAAACGGGAGACCCAACTTTGCAGCTCCTGCCAGCCCGTGTGTCACGTGGGTTATGACGTAACAGCGTCCCGTGGGTAAGACGTAACTGCGGCTGGGTCACGCGAAGGCTTGAACGTGCCAGTAGTATTGCTTTCGCAATAAAAGGGACTGCTTTCCCTGACTGCCTACGTTTCTGCTAAGCCTGTTGCTCTTTGTGCTCTTTGTGCTGTCTTTGTGCTCCTTCCCGACTCCTGCGCGAGGGAAAACGGGAGGTGGCCGCATATGGGCGTTTAACAAGTGACCCAAAAAGAGCGGACTGCCCAAATGGCGCCTTGCATATCCACCGATCAATTACACCCCCTTCCCAAAACTTTAGAAGGGGCCCAAATGGCAACTTTAGAGTAACAAACAAAAAGGAGACAGTGTCAGCCACTAATCCTTTCACCCTGAGTGCGAGCTAGTATTGGAAACTTCTAAGGAGCGAGTATTTATTACAACACTGCACACACACGTAAATCAGCATCAGTTCAGTTCAGCCGTTCATCCGTGTCCGACTCTTCGTGACCCTATGGACCATATTACGCCACGCTTTACGGTCTGTCACTATCTTCCTATCGTACATAACTTCATCTGCAGGGCCTCGAGGATGTCATTTAACCATCGCGCTCGTTGCTTACCCCTTCTCCGGTAACTCCCAACCTATCCCATCATCAAAGAATTCTCCAGCGACTCCTCTCTCCTCATTAGATGAGCAAAGTAGCTAAGCTTTAACTCTCGAATTTGTCTCTCCAATGAGCAGTCAGGGTTTATGGTAGACAGCCTAAATGACATGAAAACACTTGACATAAATGACATGAAAACACTTGACACATGGATACTGCAACTTTGTATACATGCACACAACGCACCCGCACTATCAGACGCGCAACATGTTTGTGCTGATTTCACCACACTTGGCGTCACCGGAACCGCACACTTCACTGCACTTGCCCAGTGGTGATCAGGTCATCTCTTACCTGCCCCCCAGAGCAACCATTGCTGTCTGCCCTCCGGCTGTGTTTCAGTAACCTGGCAGCACGTCAGCTTTCCCGCCAGCACGTCCTTTTAGTGATTTAACATCACCTTTCATACCTGCAGGGCAAGCGCCCACCGCGTACGCTTCGCCCTCTGAGGTGCGGTCAGGGTAAGAAAGTAGAGGGGGCTGTCGCTGGACAACACCATGTCCTGAGCGCCGGCTTGCCAGAGGTTCACTTTCCCATACCGACAGGGACATTTTCCCCTGTCGGTATCGTCAGCGGCACTGCCTCTTCTGTTTAGCTAGGTACGCAGTCTGCCTCGCCGTGCTCCCTGTTTGCATCAAAGACCACCTCTATCATCGCTGCTCCCCTTCGATACAACCGTAGCTTGCTATTACACACTTTTTACAACCTCCACGCGGAATCTGTGTAATGCACGACTGTTCGCGAAACTTTCGGTTAACACTTCCTGGCATCAAATTATGCTCAAGGTGACTTCCACAGTCCTATTCATCAGACAGCCTAGATATACGCCTTACTTTGGGATTCAGAGAGCCACGGCTCCACTACTGTTTGCCTCCGCAAGTTTTCTTTGCAGTAGAAAAAACAGCCTACCTGCGTTATGCTGTCTTTCTCGGCCTACAGGCTTTACCTCGCTTCTGACAACGTGTCTTCGTTACTTTGTTCATATTTGGACACCAACGCGACATTGCTTTTCAGGTTACACTAGCAGTTGTGTTCTTCATGACTCGTGTACTGCTTGTGCTTGCTTTTCCAGTTCGACTTCACTGCTGTCTCAAGCCTGACCGTCATTCGCTTCAACTAAGCATTTCGGATGGCGATTGTCCCTCAGGTATTCACAGACTTCACTCTGTTCCTCCTTGAAACCCTCTGCGACACTGCTTGTCTCGGTTACCTTACCAGCTGTGCCCGCGACGCGGGTGCCGCTACCGTTCCCTTTGCTGGTTATCGCGTGCACTTCGGCGTGGCAAATTGTGCCCTCTTCGGCAAGCTCCACTTCTGGCTGCTCGCCTAATCCTTCGTTCGTCTGCAGTGTCGCTCGAAACTTGACCGTTATTCTGTTGAACTGCGTCTTTCAGATTACACTCGTCCCTCAGAGACTCCCCAGCTTTCCCTCAAAGCGAACTGTCTGTTCTAGACCAGAACTTGTCGTTCAGCGCACACACCACTGCCACCGCTTCTCTGTACTGTCAGAGAAAATGCCTGTTTGTAGTTTAAGGCCAAGGGTATCACTGCAGGTTCAGCTTGCGTCCTCTCACCAAAAGCCGACACCAGTTCAACGGATCCATGTGGTTTCACCGACTTCAGGGGCACTGCGCTAGCGCTCTCCACCGTGATTTCCGCTTGCGCGAACCTCCACTCCAACAGTGTGGCGTTCTGCTTCAGACTAACATCTTTGTTCTTTTCTGGAAATTTTCCAAGTCCAACTAGAGCTCGAGAGCTCGACGTTGCTCCTCAGCAAATTTAGCATCTAGCTCTTGCATTTCTAAAGCCACCCGGTTAACCTGCATCTTAGGCGCGGACAAACTGTCCCCAGAAACAGCCGTTTTCT
The DNA here is from genome assembly GCF_055883805.1 of Amblyomma maculatum. Classification (NCBI taxonomy): domain Eukaryota; kingdom Metazoa; phylum Arthropoda; class Arachnida; order Ixodida; family Ixodidae; genus Amblyomma; species Amblyomma maculatum. Next base: position 73,604,183 of record NC_139351.1, read on the forward strand.
ATCTCTAGGTTATCGTGCTCGCTTTCCACCTGTTCGGATTCCTGCGCGAGAATCTGGTAGCCATACATCCCTGACACCCTACACAGACAGCAATGCCAACGCCAAGGTGAAAGGCAAAAAGAACTCACCCTCTGCAGTGCTGCACTTCTCTTACATCCGACTTCCTTTGTTGTTGTTTGTTATGTCGCCGCCCGCTTCCTCACCACACAGATTCTCCAGAACAGTCACAATGTTGCGTTGTTAGTCCACACTGGTGACTCCGCTGCTGGTTCTCCTGGAAGCTTCCGATTTCTGCCGTCAGCTCATGCTCGTACTCAGCCACCGATGCTAACCTTGTTGCCGGGTTGTCACTATACCTTTTTTGCCGTCTTCCGATCACTCAAGGATCCTGTCCGACTGCGCCAGTGAATGAAATAGTACTTTGGTAGCAACAATTTCCAACTTACACTTGAGGGGTAACTGAACGGAAACAATTATGCAGGAATGTACATATTTACAACAGGAGAAACAACGAGCAGGAGAAGTTGGAATTGGCTAAACTCTCCGGCATGGCCGATGAGGCGAGGGTTCAAGATCTTGCCCATAACAATTTCTGCAGGATTCGGGGCTCAGTTTTACCCTCTTCGGAGCCCGGTCCACATTTTTAGTCACCCAATCACAACAATATCACACATGATTGGTTTGAAAGATTGCGGCAAATATTCCTATTTTCGTAGGCTAATCATTCTCACTAAAACAAAGAGTGCAAAAGGGAGAACCAATTCATTTCACAACAAACAGAATCATTGGCTTACTAGGTCACATGCCACGCCCTACGCCTTCGGTGTGTTACACAAACTCTCTCTCCTTGGCAAAAAAAGGAAAGAGTAAAACACATCAAAACGAAGTTCGACGTGCGCAACCGTCGCCCGAAGCTTCCGCCAATGGCGGCTAGTTTGACAGGACAATTATAGGCGTCCGAGTCGGCACCATTGTGGACAACATAGGAACAGCCAAACCGCGTCCTTCCGCTCCTCATCTTACCCGATACTGTTACACACGCGCCCAGACGTTTATTCGGCGCCGCCGCCTCCCACCATTGTTGACATCTAGGGTTGGAATCATCACCAAAACCAACTAAACGCGCCTGCCCCAACTAATTGTCACTTTTGTGGGCTCCCCGTCAAAGACTAGGGCCTTAAGTCCTTCAGCCTGGCAGCGTTTTGAATTTGAAACGATATGCCGCCTTTCAAAAAGAGGCACTCGTTTCAAAGCTAATCGTAACGCTCCTAAAAAAAAGAGTCCCTGCGCGACGCATAGGCCAGGAGAAACTGCCTGTCACCGCTTGTTCGAACGAGACCGCAGTCCTCTGAAGAAGAGACCGCTTTCACTCTCTGCCTACGCTTCCAATAAGCGGGACTATGCTGTAGCATTCTCTCTGTGCACTTCTTGCCGACTCCTGCCCGAGGGCAAATGGACACGGCCGCAGCTGGGATTTGAACAAGTGACCCAAAATTAACGGACGGTCCTAATGCCGCCTAGCATAAACACCGATCGCTTAGATTTTCAAATTTAAAGATTTCTGCCATGTGAAAGTTTCTTTCAACTCGGGTACTGCATATGAGGTCTCATGCTGAAATAGAGACCACCGAAACATTTGTCTGGCCATGACATATGCCAACTGCTTCTGGTCAGATCAAGGTTATGAGCACAGTAGGAACTTCGAGGAAGCATTGTAGCGAGAACGTGGTGATGACTCACTAGCAAATTCAATATTTTTAATACTTATACTGATTAATATGTCGTTATGTCAGGCTACAAAATATATATAGACAGCCTATATTAAAAGCTGTTATGTCGCACCGTTCATAAATAGGAATTAAGACATGCTGTGCATAATGCCACCGATATATTCAGGACACAAGAAATAATTGCTTATTTTAACGGCAGCTTTCCCAATTCTTCCCAAGTAGTTTGTTATGTTTGCTGTGCCTGCTACATAAAATACTACGGTGGATTTGAAAGACTGATAAGGTAGAGTGATCTTACACTCAATGCGGCAATTCGCTCTTCCAACTGAAGGCAGCCAAGCAGTTTGGAAAGTTTCAGGGCAAACAATGCTTGGTATAGCTGGCATTCGTTTCGACCGACATGCGTGAAAAGTATTGAAGTTAAAAACAGAAATCTAAGCACTAAGGTTATTTAGCAATTAATCTGCCAAAGTTAAGGATTAAAACAGCTATCAGAAGTCACAAGTGTGCATTGATGCCTTTGTTTACAAGCCATACAATGCACCTGAGACGTCATGTGAAATATTGGAAAAAATTGTGAAATTTTCCGCAGCTTAACCTAGATGTACACTTTCCGAGAAATGTTTACCAAAACCAAAGTTGTGATTTTGTTTTATTATTCTTTTTATAAGACGAAACTTTTACTCGAAAAAAAAACAAAACAGAATTGATGCAGAAAGTCAAGCGTTCTCGAAACAGCTATATATTGAGACTGGTTTTCTAAACTGCTCAGTCTACATGCTGCTTAACCTGATTCCAGATAAACAAGAAGAATGAGCTGCTTTGCCAAGGCAATATATCTGGCGCTGTTGTTTGCCACGGCTTTCGGTACCAATCATCTTAGCCTGGAAGACCTTAGAGAGGTGACAAAATATTTTGTTATTTGCCTTAGGGCTCAGAGCCAAATATTAGAAGTGAAATTTAAACTCCAAGGCACCTTAAGCACTGAGACGTATTGCACTTGAACTCTAGTGGCTAAATTTACAAGCATCGCGTGGTGTAAACCTGAGATGCGTTGTCTATTAGAAGCTAAACGCGGTATCCTAGAAGCGGTCGTGCACATAGCTTAGAATTTAAATAAGCAGTGGAAGAAGAACAAAAGTACATTATGCGGCCACAAGGTCCTAGCCTCTTTTCTTGGCAAATTCTGCGTGGAGACTCCGTCCAAACGCCTACATTTTGCGCATCCTTTACTGAGCAGTTAAGTTAAAACAGCCTTAGAAGCATGGACACATAGAAAGATACACATTCTACTGAACTGAAAACTGAAGTTTTAATTATGAATCATGTCTCTTCACACAGAGAGTTGATAAGAAGTGAAAAACCAGTTCCGTCGCGTGACATGCTTCATGCTTCATGAATAAAACTTCAGTAGTCAGTTTAGCGGAATGTATGTGCCTTCTATCTGTCCGTGTTTCTAGCGCTGTTTTAGCATAATGTCCTACCAATTCTCCCAACAAGCCACTTTGAGAAATTAAGTTTTTATCAATCTATTCTCTTATGTTTAAAATTCACGTAAGGTGCCGACAACATCGTCCTTCCACCATGGTCAGTTGCCTAGGAGGCTCAAATGGTAAGCGCGAGATTAAACAAGCTGGGCACTCGTGCATTGGGTGATGTCAGCCCTTTTTAAATGGCCCTGAAATGCTACTTCCGATAAGCTTATTATGCTGCCAATTGATAGAAGTGCTCTTTGAGAGCAATCGATCCAAACGTGAAATTTTCGCGCAGAGCCAGTGATTTGCAAATAAATTTTAAAAGGCGCTCCTGGCAACCGCTCGCAGCCAAATTTGACAGACATGAACCCGCGAGCAAAGCTCCCCACTTACCTCAGTGGGGCAGCTCGACGCGCCCGATCACTCAACACTCCCTAGTTACGCTAGTGCGACGGGCAGTGGTGGGGTTTTCTGCATTCTGTTTGCGTGCTGGCGTGTGCTCACTCGAGAGTGGAGAGCAGGACCAGCATTTTCGATCTCCCGTTTGTTCGGCGCTAATGAAGGTACCCTAAATTTTGTTTTTGTGCTTTGCGTAGAGGATTGACGGCTTAGCCATTGCGCTTACGCGTTTTATACGGTTGATGAATAGCTTTTTATGGGACCTTTAAAAGCCCTGGTTAGGGAAATTACCAGATCACGGAGCTACAGCATGTGTTTACCTGTTGTTACATTAGGACGGTAAAATGTCGTAACATAATGACACCAATATTTGCATTTCACCAAGATGTGGTGCGCTACAGAAAAAGGCTGTACCCAGTCGGGTACAACTAGCGTTAGCACTCAATAGATTATATGTTCTCGACACTGCGCTTAAAATCAGGCAGTTTTGAGATACCCTACTTCACCTTTAAGACTGATTTTTTAAAAGCAACCTAGTACGTACAAAAATTATGTAAACGTATCAAACGCCATTTCGATGGCTGTAGTGTGTTTCAAGACGCCGCGGTGAGTAGCGTGAAATTCGCACCTGGTGGGAATGGGGTGTGTACGCGACACATAGAAATGATGGTGAGCCAGCCTCGTAAAATATATTTGCTAAAATGCTGGCGGCGGATTACAATAATTATAATAAGCCACTGACAAAACATGCAATGAATGAGATCTCGTTTTTCTCAAGGTTGTTGCACGCTCTTGTACTGCTTGATTTGCACTGAACGTTCGGCTTCTTCATCGACGCCGATGAAGAAGCCGAAGCCGAGCTATGTATAACTTGGCTTCGGCAAATGAATTCCTGAAAGTAGGATAGCGACAATCAGATTGTTTGCCGAGGTATACGGGCAACGCATGATTTAACTTTGTACGTACAAGTAAAATTCCAAATAAACTGGGCAAAATCTACTTGATAGTCAAGCACCTTATCACTTTTAGATCACTGAAAATAGCCACACATAACTTTCATAGCCCTGTCCGTTTTAAGCATATCATTTTAAAACGGACATAGTTACCTTAATATGCTATAATTAGTGATGTAGAACATTGGCAGAAGAGCTTGTCTGGCTGATTCCGTAGCTAGCGGTCGCCACATACAAGACTAAAACTAGGACAAGTGCAGTTTAGCATGCAACCAAAAGAATTCAACAGCGGTCATTTTAATTACGCTTTACGAATATTTCTCTTGATTGGGTGCCGCCAATAAATATTATGAAAGCTACACATATGCAAAAAATGAGTAGAATATTACCTAGCGACACCCTTATACTTGAGCACCTTTATATTCCCTCAAATATAGCCAGTTTTTTTGTAGTTTACCGCATACATCCCAGCTTGCTATGTACTCCTTTGATTCAGAAGAGCGTGGTATGCCAAAACTAAAATGCTGAGAATATTTTTGAAATGAACTAGATGAAACAAAAGTTTCTTTTTCTTGCCTAATACACAGTCTTACTAGCCGAATTAGACACCTACGTTGTGTTTATGATTTCCTAATACAATTTTCATCCCATAACGCATTTTTTTTCCAATCCTTCTCTCAGGCCTTAAACACCAGTGAGAAAATTTGGGATGTTATACGGAGCGAAGATACCCAAGGGTTCAATGGAAAAATTACATGTGTTTACGACGAAAAAGTAAATCAGACAGGTGATAAGTACGTATTTCGGCACGGATATAAAGATGGAGAGAAGCAGTAAGTATTGGAATGAAGAGTTAACTGCCGCGGAGACATTTAAATACAAATGTTTTCTACGTAAAGCACAACACTAGTTGTAATATAACACTAGCTTGAGTCAAAATTAAAAGCTGGTATTTCCTCTTATGTGTTCTATATAACTTATACACATTTTCTTTGTTTTCTTCCAGTGAAAATTTTGTGCAATTTCAGTTCCTATATTCTGCTGTTAATAAGCAACTCCTTCATTATTTATAATCGTGCTGAAAATTTTGTTATTTAAAAATACTTTTACAGAGGAAATGTTCCCACTTACAAGGCCATGTCGAGCAACAATACAACAGCAATACTTTCATTCTATGCTTTGTCTCCTCCCCATTAACCGTTATTTGAATTTTTAATAAAGGGACAGTAATATTGAACCGTATTGAACCAGAACGATTCCCTGGTGCGTCTCATGCAGAAGATGCAACACCCTTGTACAAGCTTCTTTCGATACTACCACACGATACTACCACACACTACCACACAAGTACAAGGCTAAATGCTGAGCATTTTTCTCGATGGAGCGTTCACCGCAGAGAAAATACGAGCGAGCGCTAAGTGTACGTGCCGTCCGCCTATCCTGGAATACCTCCCAGAAACGCGATAACCATGAGTGCACACGCTACTATCAGTATGTGCTGACTAGTCCAAAAATCCTGCCTCAAACATACCTCAGGAATGAGGGATTAAGAAATAATTATTTTATTATCGGAAAAACATGACAATGAGAGTTAGTTTCAATTCAGAGCCAACACGTGTGTTCTTATCACATTCAGGATCACATCAGGCGTTTGTAGTTATTGGAAAGCATGGGTCTGCGCTCGGGTAGAAGTAGCTTATAAAACGGATTTTATCCCCCTTAAAAATTAGCGTATACACAATGTTACCCGAGGATGAAAGTGGCTGCCAGAGACATATGTGACGCTGTTTGATATGTACGGCATCAGTACGATGTTTAAATGTCATGTTGTCCAAGGCCATCGCCACTTACTTTATTACGGATTCAGCCCTCAAGCTAGCACAAGTGATTAGACGGGGCCGGGCACTTGCAAACATCAGTCTGTCCTCTCTGGGCCCTAAATGCATCGTCAGCGCTCGGCTCGTGAAGAATCAAAGGCGTTATGCACCATGGCAGAGTTTGGCTAAACCCAGAATCTCTATGATCCCTTTCAACGCCTTCAGATGATCAACTAACTCTAAGTTGACATTAAAATCAAGCATTGCAATCTTTCACTTAATTAGTTTACAGTCACTCTAGGATTATCACTGATTTTCCGTCAGTTCATCGATTTCCTAGGCTGTCGAAAAAGTGCAAGCGATGTGATAAGACCATTGGTGCATTCTTTCACTTGTTGATTGCTCAACCGAGTCCATGACTTGTGCAGTTAAGTTCTAGACAAAATGTTTCTGGATAAAATATTCCATTTTGCATGGTCCGCGGGCTTGAGCTATTACCGCGTGTTCATGTGGGAAATAGAGGGCTTTATTTCACGCCTAAATTGCATTGCGGATGGGGCTTGATTTTATCACGTGACCTGGCAGACTGCGAGCGTGATTAGAAAGAGAGAAGGCTCTGGATGGAAACGTAGTAGAGTTTGCGAAGGGCGAACGGATTAGTCTGACTATCATCAGCCGAGGCGCTACCATCGAATCGCAGACATATATGACATAATGTGGGAATCCCAGAACCTAACCAAAGATGACTCAAGGGCTAAACCCTGTAGTGAGTTTTGGGAAACCAATCTGTACATCCACGACCCCCATGTCGAACGATGATCGGCAAACAGTGCTGAAGCTGCAATGAAGGTCAATGAAATGCCGAACTGGGACCTCCACCCATAATGAATTTATAACAGTATTTTGGGAGGCAATAAAGTGTTTGTTCGGTCTATCCATCTGCCTAGCTGCGGTGACCGCTTCTGCACATGCGAAGGAAAGCTAAGTGAGTTTTCGTACTTGTTTCCCCTTTTGCCATTGTCTCCCTTGCTCACACCTGTAATCTTAGTATACATTGACAGCGTCCGTATTTCAATTCGAATTCCGTATTTCAATTTCAATCCATCGATATACCCGAACATGCCCATGATGCTGCACAGGAGAGGAAATTTTAGTTAACATAAATCTGCTCAGACGGTATCCAGGAAGGCGCTCTAGACAGTGCTTCTGCAAAACCTCGTCATCAAGTGCGTGGGAGCTGTTACACTACTGATCACATTTGCTGGCGGAATCTAACGCAGCTGCAAACGTAACCTCTTTCCTGAAATCTACCTCTTCTGCAGGCTCCAGAAAAGTAGGGAAGTTACTGATCGACTTTCGAGCGTGTTGATACCCGCCGCCTAGCCCTTGAAAGATGTTACTTGTTTAGCTCGTCACCAAAGCTGAGCGAAAGCATTTTCTACCGGCAAAAATGACGCTGGAGATCTACGTTGGTCACAAGAGTGGTCCTCTCTCCTTCTACCCCCACTATAACTGTCCCAAGTTTAACTTGGGAACCTTCAAAAGTAATGTGTTTAGTATAATATCACGTGTCTGTAAAAACTACAACATGACGCCCCGGGCTTTTCTTCCATATTTTGTCCACGTACATGATGCTGACGGGCCACCTCCAATGCTCAAAGCTACACTCCTGGAAGCCAATAACATTGACCTTGGTAACTTGGAAAGCATCTGAGCAGCTTTGCCGATGAAACAAGTATTGTCGACTAAAGCTGGATTGTTGTTTCGCACTTCGCTGGCGTAATTGCCCTTTATACACCAACACCGTAACCGTGTGTCACAAATATAAATATGCTTACGGTGTAGAATGATAAGAGCTCAGTGTGTGCGAGCTGAAAAAGCAGAGAGAAGGCTTCGACGTGGAAACCAAAGACGTCACATTTTATATATGACTGAACAACAAACAAAACAGCGCACTACACACACGAACACACGAGAATGACGCTACCGAAAACACCGCAGTCCTGCCACACTAACGGTTCTTGGCGTAGTCCACAAAGTCGATTCATACTTTCCTGTTCTGAAACGTGGGTTGTTCGCACGCTATCTCGGATGCGGAGTGTAGAAAAAACGCAAGTGGTACCTTGTTGCGAGAGACACCAATATTCCTCAAAAGGAGCATTAAGGAGGACTTGGTGAATGGAGTCTGTACTGCCACGTCACCTTAGTTGCATGTCGGCGTTGGAGTGCGCTCGTGCAGGCGACGAGGTCTCGGTGGTACCAACAGCCGTGGGCTGAGTCAGCATTCCTTAGGCATTGACACTGGGCCGTTGTTCCGAATATGGGATCAGCGTCGTGTTCCACGAGACCGGGCCATAAGTCAGTTGGAACCACCCTCATCGAGAGGCCTCGTAAACGAGTACCTCCTGCAGCAGCTGTGTGCCGTGCGCCAATCTGTGCACCTGAACATCGTTCCCTACCCACGTCGCCACTCCTCCTTTTATAAGTCTCCTTCATTTTCTTCTTATATTGCCTCGTTTTCTGCTTCCTCGACGTCTTCTCCATCTAAAAATATCACTGCAGGCCCTTTTCTTCCTTCTCCTCTTTCTCTCAAGTGCAACATGCTAATTAACATGCCTGCGATGTTAGCCCAGGTCCGTTCAGGAGCTCTGGGCAGGTACCAGTTCAGGCTCGCGGACACACGCATGGTTTTCTTGACTAAACGAAATCGCTATCACACGAATACAGCCAAGCTAAGTTCTACTAGCGCACATCCAAAAGAACGTCCTACTTCTGTTTAGTCTGGTGGTGGACTCGACGCCGATGCAGGTGAGTCCGACGATGCTCGAAGTCTGGTTGAGGCGACAGAGACCGGCGGCCGGAGTATGACGCGGACCTTGTTCACGCCCAGGCGTTCGAGTACCCGATAGCGCAGGAGGCCACGCCCCGGCGTCCCAGTGCTTGGTATTATGTACTGCGGTGGGTCACTCCTGGGTACTCCAGCGGCACAAGTGCGGCGGTAAGGCGCGATGGCGCAGCCGAGTGGCCTTCGGGAGTTGTCCACTGGATGGATGGCGAAGCGCTGTGCGGCACCAAACCCCGGACGAGGTGCCCGGCAGGTGCTGGCGAGCCGGCCTTTGACGCCAGACCCACAACACCACAACGATGAATTCAACCACAAGCGAATCTCAGGAACCTCCGTCCCATTCTCCTGCCCCGAACAAACTCACGCACACTCGATCGCTCCACACGTGGTTGCACTGCACTTCCTCTCTACGAGTAACCCGCGCACTCGAACACACGATCAACATCATTACAATGCCATTCGGTAGGGCCAGTATTTTACTCATCCTGCTTTTCGTTCTCTCACGGTGCAATGTCCCTCTTATTTAGGAGCATTTTTCAACAACTGCTTTCTCCTTTTCTTGAATTTCCACGCAACCACCCCCACACATCTCACCACATCACAGAACACTCATCACATTGAGACATGTGCACCAACGTTCTCACTACAACAACCGTTGGACTGACCACCAATTTACGACACTCTACAAAGACAAACTCCACTTTCTACTTCTGCACATCGGGAACTCCCCACATATGCAGCAAAACATGCAAAATAATAATGCGCGCACAAAACCCAATTTAACACGATCACATAAAGTACAGCCACCTACAGTAGTCGTCCTCAATCTTCAACTGTTTCGTTTTCAACACCTTGTCGTGCAGCATTCTACTCATAAAATCTGCGCGAAAATTTTCTCTTCCTTTAATGTATTCAAGGCTGAACTTATAGTTAATAATGTAAGACTCCATTTCGTCAGTTTATCATTTGTCGTGTTACTTGTATTCAAATACTTCAGCGGCTGGTGATCAGTCTGCACTCGGAACGCTTCCCCATAAATTATAGATGGAAACGATCCAGCGCCCAAACAAAAACGAGACATTCTTTTTACGGCGGAGTAATTCTGATCCGTTTTATTTAGCTTTCTACTGGCATTAGGCACTGGATGCAAAAATCCATTTTGCATTTGCAACAAGCTCCAAGAGGTCTCTCTGAAGCATTGGTCCGCACATGAAACGTATTTTCATGCCTGGAGCTAGCAACACCGGTGGTTATATTATATATGTAGCATGGCGAAAGTTTGCTCATTCACGGACGTCCAGTCTACCTTTTCACCTTGTTGTAGAGATTTTAAGCGCAAACAGACAAGGACGAGAGAGGCGACACACACACTGAAGCGCTATCAGCTGACTTTACTGGCGGAAGGCAACACCCTATATAAACCGAAGGTTGGGAAAGAATGAAACCAATGCGAATAACAATGAAAAAGCAAACAAAGGAATCAAAGGTAAAAAGCCAGCAAAGCAATTCGCATGTGCAGGTGGCAGTGTGTCACACAAAAAATGGCACATTTGGCAGAGAATCAACAGGTAGTCGTCGCACTCGTTGCAAAGTTTCTTAATGTTATAGGCTTATAGACTAACCCGTGCCGTCCTGTCTCTACATTTGCCAAGAACCTTTGTCTCCTAAACCTGGCCCACGCATGCGTGACATTTACTTACATAAGCCACTAGATGCTTATAATCGTCACCATTATTTTTATTTTCGGGCATGTTCCTTCAGACGCTTATTGACATAACGTACAGTTTGGTCGATGTAATACTTTCCACAAGACATGAGAATAAAATAAAACAATCCAGTAGAACATTTACCGAACGGCTTATAATGCTTTTTCCGGCACTCCCTCGTTTTCGCACTAGAAATGCGTGGACAATATCCCAACATTTTGGGTGCCGAGAACAATACACGTGCACCATGGCTGCCAGCGACGTTTTTTGGGGTTGTGCAACATCTTGTGAATATAGGTAATGACCTCAGGTCCAGGGGCCTCCCTGTGTTCCCTGCAGTCGTTTTTTGTTCCGTTCACGTTTGAAAGCCTGAAGAAAAGCCTCGGCGATGGCTAACAGAATTGACCAGGAGAACCAAGCAGCCAGAAGCCGGCTTATCTGATGGTCAGAACTATGCGACATATAATGTGGGCACGAGTTTGGGAGAGCAGATTCCAAGCACATTAACGCTATTCCTCTCTTGATGCTGTTTGAAAAGCCGAATCATATGACAACTCCTTTTTTTTTCTCGCTCACTTTTCCTTGCTCCTTTCTTGTTAACGTCACTAACGGCTCCGAAACGTCCGGGTAATTAGGTATAAACTCTGTATATACAAAGAACGGTCAAACCGAGAAATCATTGTACATACTTCTTAGCTCTCGGTGTTTAACATGCTTGAATTTTTTCTAAAATTCTTCTTTTGCAGCAACGTTACCCAGTAAAATAGTATGATCCTGAAATTCCACAGTTTCAAATCCTATCTCGCATTTGGTTGTCTTAACCGTTAGGTTACCCATGCGGATTCTGTAAAATAGTCTTTCTAAATATTTCAAGTGCTGGGGCTACGAGTCAGTGCCACTAAGATGTCGTCAAAGTAATATTCTAAACTCTCAGGGCATTGTAGCACCTTCCTCATTAGCTCTGTAAATACAGCTGGTATTGTAAATGGTAGACGTAGCTAGATGCAGCTTTGAAAGAACTTAGCAAATTTATCGACAAAAACAGCAAGTTTTAGGTTCGGCATCCGCTACCAAAACATGGTTAAGGCGCCGAAAATCAACACACAGTCAATTTGAGCCGTTCGTCTGTGAGCTGTCACACGCATTTGTAGAACATTGACGGAAGAAGGTGAACGTTCGGACGGATCGTGAGACTAAAAAGAAGGGCAAGGGCAGAAGAACATTTCTAGTCTTCTCCCCGGTTCTGCTTCGACCGATCCCAGTAACTAAACCTCCGTG